>NW_011495086.1:6333266-6333494 GCF_000754665.1 Bison bison bison | reverse complement strand
GGGTCGTCCCAGTGCACTAGCCCCAAGCATCCAGTATCGTGCATCGAACCTGGACTGGCATCTTGTTTCTTACATGATATTTTACATGTTTCAATGCCATTCTCTCAAATCTTCCCACCCTCTCCATCTCCCACAGAGTCCATAAGACTGTTCTATACAATACTCTTTTGCTGTCTCGTACACAGGGTTATTGTTACCATCTTTCTAAATTCCATATATATGTGTTAG
>NW_011495086.1:6332532-6333166 GCF_000754665.1 Bison bison bison | reverse complement strand
AATTTCTCAAGAGGCAGGTCAGGTAGTCTGGTATTCCCATTTTTTTCAGAATTTTCCAGTTTATTGTGATCCACACAGTCAAAGGCTTTGGCATAGTCAATAAAGCAGAAATAGATGTATAGATGTTTTTCTGGAACTCTTTTCCTTTTTCGATGACCCAGTGGATGTTGGCAATTTGGTCTCTGGTTCCTCTGCCTTTTCTAAAACCAGCTTGAACAACTCGAAGTTCACACTTCATGTATTGCTGAAGCCTGGCTTGGAGAATTTTGAGTATTACTTTACTAGCGTGTGAGATGAGTGCAATTGTGCGGTGGAAACATTAAAAAATTCTCTACTGAAAAAATTAATTTATGGTAACTTTAGTCCATAATACTTAAACAGTGAAGACTTTTTTTTTTTCATTTGTAAATTTTATTTTATTTTTAAATGTTACGTAATTGTATTAGTTTTGCCAAATATCAAAATGAATCCACCACAGGTATACATGTGTTCCCCATCCTGAACACTCCTCCCTCCTCCCTCCCCATACCATCCCTCTGGGTCGTCCCAGTGCACTAGCCCCAAGCATCCAGTATCGTGCATCGAACCTGGACTGGCATCTTGTTTCTTACATGATATTTTACATGTTTCAATG
>NW_011495086.1:6328857-6331880 GCF_000754665.1 Bison bison bison | reverse complement strand
GTCTTCTTTGGAGAAATGTCTATTTAGTTCTTTGGCCCATTTTTTGATTGGGTCATTTATTTTTCTGGAATTGAGCTGTAGGAGTTGCTTGTATATTTTTGAGATTAGTTGTTTCTCAGTTGCTTCATTTGCTATTATTTTCTCCCATTCTGAAGGCTGTCTTTTCGCCTTGCTAATAATTTCCCTTTGATGTGCAGAAGCTTTATATAGAAAACTATAAAACACTAGTGAAAGAAATCAAAGAAGACACTAATAGATGGAGAAATATACCATGTTCATGGATTGGAAGAATCAATATAGTGAAAATGAGTATACTACGCAAAGCAATTTATAGATTCAATGCAATCCCTATCAAGCTACCAACAGTATTCTTCACAGAGCTAGAACAAATAATTTCACAATTTGTATGGAAATACAAAAAACCTCGAATAGCCAAAGCAATCCTGAGAAAGAAGAATGGAACTGGAGGAATCAACCTACCTGACTTCAGGCTCTACTACAAAGCCACAGTTATCAAGACAGTATGGTACTGGCACAAAGACAGAAATATAGATCAATGGAACAAAATAGAAAGCCCAGAGATAAATCCACGCACATATGGACACCTTATCTTTGACAAAGGAGGCAAGAATATACCATGGATTAAAGACAATCTCTTTAACAAGTGGTGCTGGGAAATCTGGTCAACCACTTGTAAAAGAATGAAACTAGAACACTTTCTAACACCTTACACAAAAATAAACTCAAAATGGATTAAAGACCTAAATGTAAGACCAGAAACTATAAAACTCCTAGAGGAGAACATAGGCGAAACACTCTCTGACATACATCACAGCAGGATCCTCTATGACCCACCTCCCAGAATATTGGAAATAAAAGCAAAAATAAACAAATGGGACCTAATTAACCTTAAAAGCTTCTGCACATCAAGTGAAGACTTTTTTTAGTAGACATTTAAAATATAATAAGAGCTTCCCCAATTGCTCAGTGGTAAAGAACCCACCTGCCAATGTAGGGGACCAGGGCTCCACCCCAGGTTTGGGAAGAATCCTGGAGAAGGAAATGGCTACCCACTCCAGTATTCTTGCCTGAAAAATTCCATGGACAGAGGAGCCTGGTGGGCTACAGTTCATGGGGTTGCAAAGAGTCAGACAAGACTGAGTGACTAATACTTTCACTTCACTTTTAAAATATAGAATAGTGTCTGAGGGACATTTATTTATGAAATATTGCTCTGAAGATATAATCATGTGATAATAATCTTGTTTCATAGACAGAATAATTATGACAAGGACTCATTATTGACTCTGGCACATGGGAAACAGTGAGCAAATATTGGCTGTCATAGTACTGTTTTATTAGGCTTCCACTCCATTATTGAGTTGTAATCTAAACTACAGAAATTTATGAACTATAGATTTACAGAGTGTCAGAATAACCTTTGTCAGGAAACTACATTTGCCATCATAATTAGTTTGTCATTGTGAATTTACAGAGCTTGGTATAATATTGAAATTTCTCTTTGTTACCTTAACAGTTATACTATCTTGAAATTAAACCTGTCAAGCAAAATATTCTCTAATATAAAGTAAAATTTAGTCTAGACATTTTTATTGCATGAGAACTGTGAACACCATAGAGTTTAGATTTATTTATTTGACATAATTGCCCATTAAAGTCTAGGTAGAGGCACAGTGTTCATTTTAAGTAAAGAAGAATCACTGAACTCAATTCTAAAATGTATGTAAAGGTGTAATCCATTCCTGTGTATTTTCTAGACATTCGAGTGAATAAAATTTTCCCCATTAACATTCTCTTTTATAAGGTTTAAAACCTCTTAATGTGACTCTGCTGGGATTTGTGTTTGTCCTGACAGTTATTTCAGTACCCTTAAGGATTTACTCAGTTTGGAATGGATTTAGTATCTATTGTTATGTACCAAGTACTGTTCTAAATGTTCATATGTTAACTTTTTAATCCTCAGAGTAATCCATTAAGGTAGATCTTACTCTCATTATGGTCCAGTCTGAACAGTTGAATAAACTAAGTCATAGAGCAGTTAATTTATCCAAGGTAGAATAGATAGTTAGTTCCAAAGTCTGAGTTTGCACCCAGTTGTCTGCCTTCAGGCTTGAATACTGGAGTGGGTAGGCTTTTGCTTCTCCATGGGATTTTCCCAACCCAGGGATCAAACCCACGTCTCCTTCATTGCAGGTGGATTCTCTACCAGATGAGCCACAGGGGAATAGTATAAGTTATATTAATCTGAATTTTTTAAGAAATCATGAAATATAGCTGATATAAGAAATTTTATCCATTAATCCCAATTTATGTTAAAATATAATAGAATACTTTGATGATTTCAAAATGTATTTTGATATTCTTTCAGTCAATCCTAATTACAAACATATTTTAATAGCATTTTGGTGAGAGAGAATACAAATCTACAGATTATTTAAAACTGTTAATTACCACATCTGAAAAATCTGAAACAATCCTTTCCATAGGATACAAATTCAGATAATTATTTTAAATACATTATAAGGGAAGTATTATTAATAAATATGTAATAATTGCTTTGTATAAAATTTAAAAATGGCTTCTGTATAAAATTCCATATAAAATTTCATGTTGTACCCAAAATTTTGTAGTATGTCATATAATAACTCCTGTATTCTGTACTTTTCACATTTCTTCTAAATTTATTCTAGACCACGTTTTGATTTATATGCTGCATCCTATCTCTGATATATTTATTTTATTTTTATTTTATTGTTTTTGCTCAATATATCAATATTTTTATTTTTTTATTTTATTTTTAATTTCTTTTAGTGATTCTTTGTGGTTTTTATTTAAAAGATGCTCAACATCACTCATTATCAGAGAAATGCAAATCAAAACCACTATGAGGTACCATTTCACGCCAGTCAGAATGGCTGTGATCCAAAAGTCTACAAGCAATAAATGCTGGAGAGGGTGTGGAGAAAAGGGAACCCTCTTACACTGTTGGTGGGAATGCAAAC
>NW_011495086.1:6320007-6328650 GCF_000754665.1 Bison bison bison | reverse complement strand
AAAAACTGGGAATAGAACTGCCTTATGATCCAGCAATCCCACTGCTGGGCATACACACCGAGGAAACCAGAATTGAAAGAGACACGTGTACCGCAATGTTCATCGCAGCACTATTTTTATTTTAAAAATGAAGTTTGAAAGACTATATTGGACACAAACAGACAAAACTTTGGATGAATGAAATCACCATTTCTAGATGGTTGCTAGTACAAGTAGTAGTTATAATAATAATATTCTAAGTAAATAATATTAATCTGCCAATTTAAAAATCCTTCATTTGTATAGCAAATAAATTGAAATAATAAATATGAATTTAACTAAATTTATAATAATAGAGTGAATCAATTATACTATGAAGAAGCAATTTGAAAAAACTTCAGTGGTAATATTTTAAAGAAATTAAGATTTCTAATGTCAGTATTGGAGAGCCACTCAAAGAACTGCAATAGTTATAAATAACATCACTTCTTCAGATAGCTTAATCACATGAAGAAAGGAAGATCATTTTGGTTAACTGATGAATGGATATAAAAAATGCTTCAAAATTTAAAATAGCCTGTTTTATTGAATAATTTGGAGCAATAAATAGAAAAGTTAGTTTTATTATTATCTATATTTTTACAAACTGGTTATTGATATGCTTTTTAAAGTATTTAATAGGTAGGAGGAGCTAAGATGGCAGAGGAATAGAACAGGGAGAACACTTTCTCCCCAACAAACTCATCAGAAGAACATTTAAACACCAAGTAAATTCCACAAAACAACTTCTAAATGCTGGCAGAGGACATCAGGCACCCAGAAAAGCAACCCATTGTCTTCAAAAGGAGATGTTTTATCAATGGTGCTGTATAGAAGGAGAAGTATTGAGACTACTGTAAAAATAAGACTGATAACTGGAAGCAGGAGGCTTAAGTCCAAACCCTGACTCCAGGGAACATTAACTGACAGGAGCTCATCAAATGCCTCCATACCTACACTGAAACCAAGCACCACACAAGGGCCAACAAGTTCCAGGGCAAGACATACCAAGAAAATTCTCCAGCAACACAGGAACACAGCCCTGAGCTCCAATATACAGGCTGCCCAAAGTCACCCCAAAACCATAGACATCTCATAACTCATTACTGGACACTTCATTGCACTCCAGAGAGAAGACATCCAGCTCCACCTACCAGAACACCGACACAAGCTTCCCTAACCAAGAAACCTTGACAAACCACCTGTACAAACCCACACAGAGTGAGGAAACGCCATAATAAAGAGAACTCCACAAACTGCCAGAATACAGAAAGGACACCCAAAACTCAGCAATTTAAACAAGATGAAGAGACAGAAGAATACCCAGCAGGTAAATGAACAGGATAAATGCCCACCAAACCAAACAAAAGAGGAAGAGATAGGGAATCTAACTGATAAAGAATTCCGAATAATGGTAGTGAATTGATCCAAAATCTTGAAATCAAAATGGAATCACAGATAAATAGCCTGGAGACAAGGATTGAGAAGATGCAAGAAAGGTTTAACAAGGACCTAGAAGAAATAAAAAAGAGTCAATATATAATGAGTAATGCAATAAATGAGATCAAAAACACTCTGGAGGCAACAAATAGTAGAATAACAGAGACAGAAGATAGGATTAGTGAATTAGAAGATAGAATGGTAGAAATAAATGAATCAGAGAGGAAAAAAGAAAAACAAATTAAAAGAAATGAGGACAATCTCAGAGACCTCCAGGACAATATTAAACGCTACATTTGACTCATAGGGGTCCCAGAAGAAGAAGACAAAAAGAAAGACCATGAGAAAATATTGAGGAGATAATAGTTGAAAACTTCCCTAAAATGGGGAAGGAAGTAATCACTCAAGTCCAAGAAACCCAGAGAGTCCCAAACAGGATAAACCCAAGGAGAAACACCCCAGGACACATATTAATCAAATTAACAAAAATCAAACACAAAGAACAAATATTAAAAGCAGCAAGGGAAAAACAACAAATAACACACAAGGGAATTCCCATAAGGATAACAGCTGATCTTTCAATAGAAACTCTCCAAGCCAGGAGGGAATGGCAAGACATACTTAAAGTGATGAAAGAAAATAACCTACAGGCCAGATTATTGTACCTAGCAAGGATCTCATTCAAATATGAAGGAGAAATCAAAAGCTTTACAAACAAGCAAAAGCTGAGAGAATTCAGCACAGCCAAACCAGCTCTCCACCAAATACTAAAGGATATTCTCTAGACAGGAAACACAAAAATGGTGTATAAATTTGAACCCAAAACAATAAAGTAAATGGCAATGGGATCATACTTATCAATAATTACCTTAAATGTAAATGGGTTGAATGCCCCAACCAAAAGACAAAGACTGGCTGAATGGATACAAAAACAGGACCCCTACATAGGTTGTCTACAAGAGACCCACCTCAAAACAGGGGACATATACAGACTGAAAGGGAAGGGCTGGAAAAAGATTTTCCTTGCAAATAGGGACCAAAAGAAAGCAGGAGTAGCAATACTCATATCAGATAAAATAGACTTTAAAACAAAGGCTGTGAAAAGAGACAAAGAAGGTCACTACATAATGATCAAAGGATCAATCCAAGAAGATAGAAAAATTATAAATATATATGCACCCAACATAGGAGCACTGTAATTTGTAAGACAAATACTAACAAGTATGAAAGGAGAAATTAACAATAACACAATAATAGTGGGAGACTTTAATACCCAACTCACACCTATGGATAGATCAACTAAACAGAAAATTAACAAAGAAACACAAACTTTAAACAATACAATAGACCAGTTATATCTAATTGATATCTATAGGACATTTCATCCCAAAACAATGAATTTCACCTTTTTCTCAAGCGCACACGAAACCTTCTCCATGATAGATCACATCCTGGGCCATAAATCTAGCCTTCATAAAATCAGAGCAATTGAAATCATTCCAAGCATCTTTTCTGACCACAATGCAGTAAGATTAGATCTCAATTACAGGAGAAAAACTATTAAAAATTCCAACATATAGAGGCTGAACAACACGCTGCTGAATAACCAACAAATCACGGAATAAATCAAAAAAGAAATCAAAATTTGCATAGAAATGAATGAAAATGAAAACACAACAACCCAAAACCTGTGGGACACTGTAAAAGCAGTCCTAAGGGGAAAGTTCATAGCAATACAGGCATACCTCAATAAACAAGAAAAAAGTCAAATAAATAAGCTAACCCTACACCTAAAGCAACTAGAAAAGGAAGAAATGAAGAACCCCAGGGTTAGTAGAAGGAAAGAATCTTAAAAATTAGGGCAGAAATAAATGCAAAAGAAACAAAAGAGACCATAGTAAAAATCAACAAAGCCAAAAGCTGGTTCTTTGAAAGGATAAATAAAATTGACAAACCATTAGCCAGACTCATCAAGAAACAAAGGGAGAAAAATCAAATCAATAAAATTATAAATGAAAATGGAGAGATCACAACAGACAACACAGAAATACAAAGGATCATAAGAGACTACTATCAGCAATTATATGGCAATAAAGTGGACAAGGTGGAAGAAATGGACAAATTCTTAGAAAAGTACAACTTTCCAAAACTGGACCAGGAAGAAATAGAAAATCTTAACAGACCCATCACAAGCAGGGAAATTGAATCTGTAATCAGAAATCTTCCAGGAAACAAAAGCCCAGGTCCAGATGGCTTCACAGCTGAATTCTACCAAAAATTTAGAGAAGAGCTAACACCTATCCTGCTCAAACTCTTCCAGAAAATTGCAGAGGAAGGTAAACTTCCAAACTCATTCTATGAGGCCACCATCACCTTAATACCAAAACCTGACAAAGATGCTACAAAAAAAGAAAGCTACAGGCCAATATCACTGATGAACATAGATGCAAAAATCCTTAACAAAATTCTAGCAATCAGAATCGAAAGCACATTAAAAAGATCATACACCATGACCAAGTGGCCTTTACCCCAGGGATGCAAGAATTCTTCAATATCCGCAAATCAATCAATGTAATACAACACATTAACAAATTGAAAAATAAAAACCATATGATTATCTCAATATATGCAGAGAAAGCCTTTGACAAAATTCAACATTCATTTATGATAAAAACTCTCCAAAAAGCAGGAATAGAAAGAACATACCTCAACGTAATAAAAGCTATATATGACAAACCCACAGCAAACATTATCCTCAATGTTGAAAAATTGAAAGCATTTCCTCTAAAGTCAGGAACAAGACAAGGGTGCCCACTTTACCATTACTATTCAACATAGTTTTGGAAGTTTTGGCCACAGCAATCAGAGCAGAAAAAGAAATAAAAAGAATTCAAATTGGAAAAGAAGAAGTAAAACTCTCACTGTTTGCAGATGACATGATCCTCTACATAGAAAACCCTAAAGACTCCACCAGAAAATTACTAGAACTGATCAATGATTATAGTAAAGTTGCAGGATATAAAATCAACATACAGAAATCCCTTGCATTCCTATACACTAAGAATGAGATAATAGAAAGAGAAATTAAGGAAACAATTCCATTCACCATTGCAATGGAAAGAATAAAATACTTAGGAATATATCTACCTAAAGAAACTAAAGACCTATATATAGAAAACTATAAAACACTGGTGAAAGAAATCAAAGACGACACTAATAGATGGAGAAATACACCATGTTCATGGATTGGAAGAATCAATATAGTGAAAATGAGTATACTACCCAAAGCAATTTATAGATTCAATGCAATCCCTATCAAGCTACCAACAGTATTCTTCACAGAGCTAGAACAAATAATTTCACAATTTGTATGGAAATACAAAAAACCTTGAATAGCCAAAGCTATCTTGAGAAAGAAGAATGGAACTGGAGGAATCAACCTGCCTGACTTCAGGCTCTGCTACAAAGCCACAGTCATCAAGAGAGTATGGTAGTGGCACAAAGACAGAAATATAGATCAATGGAACAAAATAGAAAGCCCAGAGATAAATCCACACACGTATGGACACCTTATCTTTGACAAAGGAGGCAAGCATATACAATGTATTAAAGACAATCTCTTTAACAAGTGGTGCTGGGAAAACTGGTCAACCACTTGTAAAAGAATGAAACCAGAGCACTTTCTAACACCATACACAAAAATAAACTCAAAATGGATTAAAGATCTAAATGTAAGACCAGAAACTATAAAACTCCTAGAGGAGAACATAGGCAAAACACTCTCCAACATACATCACAGCAGGATCCTCTATGACCCACCTCCCAGAATATTGGAAATAAAAGCAAAGATAAACAAATGGGACATAATTAAACATAAAAGCTTCTGCACAACAAAGGAAACTATAAGCAAGGTGGAAAGACAGCCTTCAGAAGGGGAGAAAATAATAGCAAATGAAGCAACAGACAAACAACTAATCTCAAAAATATACAAGCAACTCCTACAGCTCAATTCCAGAAAAATAAATGACCCAATCAAAAAATGGGCCAAAGAACTAAATAGACATTTCTCCAAAGAAGACATACAGATGGCTAACAAACACATGAAAAGATGCTCAACATCACTCTTTATCAGAGAAATGCAAATCAAAGCCACTATGAGGTACCATTTCATGCCAGTCAGAATGGCTGTGATCCAAAAGTCTACAAGCAATAAATGCTGGAGAGGGTGTGGAGAAAAGGGAACCCTCTTACACTGTTGGTGGAATGCAAACTAGTACAGCCACTATGGAGAACAGTGTGGAGATTCCTTAAAAAACTGGAAATAGAACTACCTTATGATCCAGCAATCCCACTGCTGGGCATACACACTGAGGAAACCAGAATTGAAAGAGACACATGTACCCCAATGTTCATCACAGCACTGTTTATAGTAGCCAGGACATGGAAGCAACCTAGATGTCCATCAGCAGATGAATGGATAAGAGAGCAGTGGTACATATACCACTGGAGTGGCTCAGTAATGGAGTATTACTGAGCCATTAAAAAGAATACATTTGAATCAGTTCTAATGAGGTGGATGAAACTGGAGCCTATTATATAGAGTGAAGTAAGCCAGAAAGAAAAACACCAATACAGTATACTAATGCATATATATGGAATTTAGAAAGATGGTAACAATAACCCTGTATGTGAGACAGCCAAAGAGACACTGCTGTACAGAACAGTCTTTTGGACTCTGTGGTAGAGGAAGAGGGTGGGATGATTTGGGAGAATGGCATTGAAATATGTATAATATCATATATGAAATGAGTCACCAGTCCAGGTTCGTTGCACAATATTGAATGCTTGGGGCTAGTGCACTGGGACGACCCAGAGGGATGGTATGGGGAGGGAGGAGGGAGGAGGGTTTAGGATGGGGAACACATGTATACCTGTGGCAGATTCATTTTGATATATGGCAAAACCAATACAATATTGTAAAGTTAAATAAAATAAAATTTAAAAAAAGAGCCATTGTAAACTAATAATCTATGTTTTTTAAAAAAATAAAGTATTTAATATTAACTTATTTTAATAACAACCATCTCAGGCCATTTCATTAAATTATTTAAAAAAATATTTAAAAATTAGCCCTCAAAAATGTGAAGAACAATGGCTTTTGTTAGTTCTATCAGCTCTGAAATAATAAAAACTATCTTTTTAATTTGTGTTCAGGATATGCTAGTGTAGAATCCTGTGTCATAGGAAAGCAGGTGCCAGGGGCTAGAACTGCTCAAATCGCTGTAAGTCACATTAAGATGAAATTATTCAATGTAGAAGAAAATATT
This sequence comes from Bison bison bison, assembly GCF_000754665.1. NCBI lineage: Eukaryota > Metazoa > Chordata > Mammalia > Artiodactyla > Bovidae > Bison > Bison bison. The sequence goes on along the minus strand of NW_011495086.1, from coordinate 6,321,865 downwards.
TTTCTTTATTTTTAGTGATTTCTTTATAAATGGGACCTACACTATATAGAAATAGTATGTTTGCTAGTAGCATCCAGTTCTGGTTGTCATATTTTAAAAAATTCCCAAAGAGTTTAAGAGTGTAAGATTCTGCACAGCTGCTAATGCTAGGATTGCTCTTAATTTAGATAATGATAGTGATCACTCATTTCAAACTAATTTGAATTGTAATAATATGTAAGGATATAACAATATGTGAGAATATATATCTGTTAATTATCTAATAGTGTAAGTCTTTTCTGTATTAAGCTTCAGCATGAGGATTTCACTCACTTGAAATTCCAGGTGAGTTAATTATACAAGCAGCAGTGGGCCATGGAAAAGAGTCTCAGCATGTTTGGTGAACATTTTTAGTCATTCACTGAGGCCACAACCATTTATGCAAAGCCATTCTTCTGTTGAAGTTATGTGACTTCTCACAGTTATAGGCCTGGGGAGAAATATTAGGAAGTTTTCAGAGCCTCGCTGGATTTCATTCATCTCAGTCAAATGATTACTGTTTGCCTTGGACCTGCAGCCAATTTAAATGATCCTCTAAAAAAATTGTAAACAACTGACAAATAAATCCAAGTATATTTTAAGAATTTTTACCTATAGAAATAGGTTTATTTTCCTATCAATTTATATTTCACCTTTCTCCTGGGAATACATGGATCTTTTTACTCTTTCCTGTCTCAATCGGGTTAAATATTGCTCTTGCAAGACAGCTAAGCTGCACAAATCTTTATTCATTAAAAGTTTAAATAGCATCTCATATATTGATGAATTCGTCTTTTAAGCATATGGCTGCAGAAACAGATGAAAGGTTAGTGGTTTATTACTGAAAGAATGGTAACCACTGCTGCCCACTTATAATAAAAGGTATAAAAGTATTTTAGATACTATAGAAGAATACCACTTAAAATAAAGATTATTACTATTAAGAATATTAAACTTGAAAATGAATCATTACTTCTGGTCCTCTGAGCTCACTGGCACTCATCACTACTAAAAATATATTAATCTTTAAAATTCTATAATAATGTTGGATATTTACAAGGTATTAGCACAAACAGAGGAAGTTGTTAGTAATTAATGAATAAGAGAGAAGTGAAGTAGAAAAATATTGAAAGCCTGCATACTAAATTGAACAACAGAAAAAAGAGTGATGTTTTTACAACTGGGAGCTGCACATTGTTAAACCATTTTATAAACAATTTTTAATGTAAAAAAGTAATATAGTAAAATAATAAACAACCACCTGTAAAGTTTTATTATCTTCCTATAAAAAGTTATTTTCATATACACAGTCCTGAACTTCAGTCGTGGTTAGGCTTGGTTGGCTAGGTCATTCAGATCAACTTCATAAGTCTCATGTTGGGATCTAGGCTGATGAAGCATTGTTAGTGACTATTCTGTGTATGATATTCTCACCATCGGTCAACAGAGTTCAGGAGCAAAAACATATCCTGTTGATCTCCTCATACACACTCACATTCCACTGAACAGCATCACCTCATACTGATATGCCTATTATCAATGGGACAGAGAATGATACTACGTCCAAAATTCAGTTCAGTTCAGTCGCTCAGTCATGTCCATCTATTTGTGACCCCATGAATCGCAGCACCCCAGGCCTCCCTGTCCATCACCAACTGCCAGAGTTCACCGAAACTCATGTGCATTGAGTCGGTGATGCCATCCAACTATCTCATCCTCTGTCGTCCCCTTTTCCTCCTGCCCCCAATCCCTTCCAGCATCAGGGTCTTTTCTAATGAACCAACTTTTTGCATGAGGTGGTCAAAGTATTGGGAGTTTCAGCTTTAGCATCATTCCTTCC
>NW_011495086.1:6290366-6319907 GCF_000754665.1 Bison bison bison | reverse complement strand
TCAAGGGTCTTCTCCAACACCACCATTCAAAAGCATCAATTCTTCGGCACTCAACTTTCTTCACAGTCCAATTCTCACATCCATACATGACCACTGGAAAAACCATAGCCTTGACTAGATGGACCTTTGTTGGCAAAGTAATGTCTCTGCTTTTTAATATGCTATCTAGGTTGGTCATAACTTTCCTTCCAAGGAGTAAGCATCTTTTAATTTCATGGCTGCAATCACCATCTGCAGTGATTTTGGAGCCCCCAAAAATAAAGTCTGACACTGTTTTCACTGTTTCCCCATCTATTTCCCATGAAATGATGGGTCCAGATGCCATGAGCTTAGTTTTCTGAATGTTGAGCTTTAAGCCAACTTTTTCACTCTCCTCTTTCACTTTCATCCAGAAGCTTTTTAGTTCCTCTTCACTTTCTGTCCAAAACTGGAATCACTGAAAAATTAGCACCTCAGAGAAATGAGTATAACACTACAAGGAAAAAAAAAACAAGTGATTGATCACCCAATCTAGTACATCATCCTAAAACTATTTTGAAATGATAACTTAGAACTAAGCAGTTTCCAATTTATTTTCATATTTTTCCTTTGCTTCAAAATCTATAAACTACATAATCCTCTGTCTTTTAAAGAAAATGTGTTTTAACTAATGAGATCTAGAACAAATTAATGCCTTTTGCCTTTACTTTTTATTCCTCTACCCAGAATCCATCCTGCCAAGGTACTGTAGAATCTTATGTATTGGCTTTAATTAATATCAAATATAGTTGTTATTTAAAACTATGATCACCTTTATGGGGAAAATGATAGAAAAGCAAATTAGATTTGCAGTAGAATAATCACTGTTGTTGTTTAGTTCCTCAGTCATATCTGATTCTTTTCAAACCCATGTACTGCAGCACACCAGGCTTCCCTGTTCTTCACTGTCTCCTGGCGTCTACCCAAACTCATGTCCATTGAGTCAATGATGCCATCCATCCATCTCAATCCCCTGTCATCCCTAACCTGTCTTATACTGAATGTCACAAAAATGCACAATTATGTCCACTTTCTACTGATGTTCTTATTTAGCCTGAGATTACCCTATAGAAGTGAAACTATGAAATTTACCACAAATAGAATTAAATGAAAGTAATATCTAAAATGCCTAAGGGTACCAATATAAATTAAGAAAAGTAACTAAATGCCTAAATCATCCTTGAAATTTTATTGACAATCTTTAAAGCATGTGTTTGTACATTCAGTATAATGAGGTAATCTAACTGAATTGCTTTTTCATACTGTTCACGGGGTTCTCAAGGCAAGAATACTGAAGTGGTTTGCCATTCCCTTCTCCAGTGGATCACATTTTGTCAGACCTCTCCACCGTGACCTGTCCATCTTGGGTGGCCCTACATGGCATGGCTCATAGTTTCATTGAGTTAGACAAGGCTGTGGTCCATGTGATTAGATTGGTTAGTTTTCTGTGACTGTGGTTTTCAGTCTCTCTGCCCTCTGATGGAGAAGGATAAGTGGCTTATGAAAGCTTCCTGATGGGAGAGACTGAGGGGAAAACTGGGTTTTGTTCTGATTGGAGGGGCCATGCTCAGTAAATCTTTAATCCAATTTTATGTTGATGGGTAGTGCTGTGTTCCCTCCCTGCTGTTTACCTGGAGCCAAACTATGGTGAAGGAAATGCAGATAATGGTGACCTTCTTCAAAAATCCCATGCATGTACTGCTACACTCACTGCCCCCAACCCCACAGTAGGCCATCAACAACCCATGCCTCTGCTGGAGACTCCTGAACACTCACAGGCAAGTCTGGGTCAGTCTCCCATGGGGTCACTGCTCCCTTCTGCTGGGTCCTGGGGCACAAGGTTCTGTTTGTGCCCTCCAAGAGTCTTTTTCACAGTCCAGTGTAAGTTCTGGCAGCTCTATGATGGGGTTAATGGCAACCTCCTCCAAGAGGGCTTATACCATACCCAAGTCTGCCACACCTACAGCCCCTGTCCCTATGATAGTCCACTGTTGACCTGTACCTCCACAGGAGACGCTCAAACACAGTTCTGTCTCAGTCTCTGTGGGGTTTCTAGGTCCTGGTGCAGACAAGGTTTGTTTGAGCCCTCTTAGCGTCTCTGGCAAGAATGGGGTTTGATTCTAAATGAGAATTCGCCCCTCCTACTGTCTTGATAGGGCTTCTCCTTTGCCACTGGAGGTGGGGTATCTCCTCACATTTGCTCCGGTGCCTACCGTCTTCCTGGGGTTTCTCTGACCTTGGACATGAAAACCTTGAGAACCCCATGAACAGTATGAAATGGAAAAATATAGGACACTGAAAGATAAACTCCCCAGGTCGGTAGATGCCCAATATGCTACTGGAGATCAGTGGTGAAATAACTCCAGAAAGAATGAAGAGATGGAGCCAGAGCAAAAACAACACACGGTTATGGATGTGACTGGTGATGGAAGAAAGGTCCTATGCTGCAAAGAGCAATATTGCATAGGAACCTCTAGGTTAGGTCCATAAATCAAGGCAAATTGGAAATGGTCAAACACGAGATGGCAAGAGTGAACATTGATATTTTAGGAATCTGAACTAAAATGGACTGGAATGGGTGAACTTAACTCAGATGACCAATATATATACTACTGTGGGCAAGAATGCCTTAGAAGGAATGGAGTAGCCATCACAGTCAACAAGAGAGTCTGAAATGCAGTACTTGGATGCAATCTCAAAAATGACAGAATGATCTCTCTTCAATTCCAAGGCAAACCAATCAGTATTATGGTAATCCAAGTCTATGCCCCAACCAGAAATGCTGAAGTTGAACAATTCTATGAAGACCTACAAGACCATCTAGAACTAGCACCCAAAAAAGATGTCCTTTTCATTATAAGGGACAGGAATGCAAAAGTAGGAAGGCAAGGAATACCTAGAGTAACAGGCAAATTTGGCCTTGGAGTACAGATTGAAGCGTGGCAAAGGCTAATAAAGTTTTGCCAAGAGAATGCACTGGTCATAGCAAACACCCTCTTCCAACAACACAAGAGAAGACTCTACATATGGGTATTAAAAGATGGTCAACAATGAAATCCGATTGATTATATTCTTTGCAGCTGAAGTTGTAGAGGCTCCTCTACACACTCAGCAAAAGAAACACCAGGAGCTGACCATAGCTCAGATTGTGAGCTCCTTATTGCCACATTCAGACTTAAATTGAAGAAAACAGGGAAAACCACTAGACTATTCAGGTATGACCTAAATCAAATACCTTACCTTTATACAGTGGAAGTGAGAAATAGATTCAAGGGACTAGATCTGATAGACAGAGTGCCTGATGAACTATGGACGGAGGTTCGTGACATTGTACAGGAGACAGGGATCAAGACTATCCCCAAGAAAAAGAAATGCAAAAAAGAAAAATGGCTGTCTGAGGAGGCCTTACAAATACCTGTGAAAAGAAGATAAGTGAAAAGCAAAGGAGAAAAGGAAACATACCCATCTGAATGCAGAGTTCCAAAAAATAGCAAGAAGAGTTAAGAAAGCCTTGCTCAGTGATCAGTGCAAAGAAATAAAGGAAAACAATAGAATGGGAAAAACCAGCGATCTCTTCAAGAAAATTAGAAATACCAAGGGACTATTTCATTCAAAGATAGGCTCAATAAAGGAAAGAAATGGTATGGACCTAATAGAAGCAAAAGATATTAAGAAGAGGTGGCAAAAATATGCACAGGAACTGTACAAAAGGGATCTTCATGACCCAAATTATCACGATGGTGTGATCACTCACCTAAAGCCACACATCCTGGAATGTAAAGTCTAGTGGGCCTTAGGGAAGCATGACCACGAACAAAGCTAGTGGAGGTGATGGAATTCCAGCTGAGCTATTTCAAACCCTAAAAGATGATGCTGTGAAAGTGCTGCACTCAATATGCCAGCAAATTTGGAAAACTCAGCAGTGGCCACAGGACTGCAAAAGGTCGGTTTTCATTCCAATCCCAAAGAAAGGCAATGCCAAAGAATGCTGAAACTACTACACACTTGCACTCATCTCACAGGCTAGTAAAGTAATGCTCAAAATTCTCCAAGCCAGGCTTCAGCAATACGTGAACCATGAACTTCCAGATGTTCAAGCTGTTTCTAGAAAAGACAGAGGAACGAGAAATCAATTTGCCAACATCCGCTTGATCATCGAAAAAGCAAGAGAGTTCCAAAAAAACATCTATTTCTGCTTTATTGACTATGCCAAAGCCTTCAACTGTGTGGATCACAAAAAAACTGTGGAAAATTCTGAAGAAGGGAATACCAGACAACCTGACCTGCCTCTTGAGAAATCTGTATGCAGGTCAGGAAGCAACAGTTAGAACTGTACATGGAACAACAGACTGGTTCCAAATAGGAAAAGGAGTATATCAAGGCTGTATATTGTCACCCTGCTTATTTAACCTATATGCAGAGTACATTATGAGAAATTCTTGGTTGGATGAAGCACAGGCTGGAATCAAGATTTCTGGGAGAAATATTAATAACCTCAGATATGCAGATGATACCACCCTTATGGCAGAAAATGAAGAACTAAAGAGCCTCTTAATGACATTGAAAGAGGAGAGTGAAAAAGTTGGCTTAAACCTCAACATTAAGAAAACTAAGATCATGGCCTCCTGTCCCATCACTTCATGGGCAATAGATGGGGAGACAGTGGAAACAGTGACAGACTTTATTTTTGGGGGGCTCCAAAATCACTGCAGATGGTTTCTGCTGCCATGAAATTAAAAGATGCTTACTTCTTGGCAGAAAAGTTATCACCAGCCTGGACAGTATATTAAAAAGCAGAGACATTGCTTTGCCAACAAAGGTCCATCTAGACAAAGCCTTGGTTTCTCCAGTAGTCATGTATGGATATGAGAGTTGGACTATATAGAAAGTTGAACACCAAAAAATTGATGCTTTTGAACTGCAGTATTGGAGAAGACTCTTGAGAGTAACTTGGACTACAAGGAGATTCAACCAGTCCATCCTAAAGGAAATCAGTCCTAAATATTAATTGGAAGGACTGATGCTGAAGCTGAAACTTCATTACTTTGGCCACCTGTTGCAAAGACCGAACTCATTTGAAAAGACCCGGATGCTGGGAAAGATTGAAGGCAGAAGAAGAAGCGATTGACAGAGGACGAGATGGTTGGATGACATCACCAATTCAATGGACATCAATTTGAGTAAACCCCAGGAGTTGGTGATGCCAGGGAGGCCTGGAGTGTTGCAGTCCATGGGGTTGCATGGAGTCGGACACAACTGAGCCACTGAACTGAACTGAACTGAATTGCTTAAAAGTGTATACAAATCCCCCCTCACTCAGTGAGTAAAGAATCCATCTGCTGTGCAAGAGACACACGAAACATGACTTCGATCTCTGGGTTGGGAATATCCCCTAGAGAAAATGGTAACCCTCTCCAGAATTCTTGCCTTAGAAATCCCCTGAACAGAGGAGCCTGCAGGACTACAGTTCAGGGGGTGGCAAAGAGTCGGACAAGACTGAGTGACTCTGCATGAACATGAATGTGTGTTAAAAATTGGTTAAACCAAATTTTAGACGGTCACTATTGAGTTTAAAATACTATTTTTAAGCAAGTTGAACTCATGGGAAGCATTGCAAATGATGTTCTATTCATTTGCAATGATGTAATGGACAGAAGAAAATTCAAAATATGCCTTAGCTTTAGGAGCTTTTAATTCACCATATATCTTCAGATGGAGGAAATTGATTGTTTCTGTTCATATATACATTGATCATCATTGTGAAAAATTCTTCTTCATGAGTTTTCAACTTTAAGTATGAATAAAGAGTCTATTTAAGTATATGCACTTAAATCCTTACACAATGAAAGAATGATTAATGTCCTGCTAAACCATTTAGGGACAGGTGGGTTTTGTCATGGTTGAATGTCTTGCTCAGCATACCATATGAAAGAAATTAAAGCCTGCATTTTACAATTTTAGTTATCACATTGATTTTCCAGGCTGGCAGCTGGCAACATCCAGAGGAATCAGACACTCTCACATTCATTGTGTTAAACAAAAAAAGAAAAAAAAAGAGAGAGAGAAGTTCCACTTTCAGTAACCCAAATCTGATGAATCTTACATATACATGATGTAGAGAAATTATGAGTTAATTTTAAGAATTGCCATACAGCCTTTTGAAAACTTCTCAAAAACTATAATGCAATTTGTTTCACAATTCACATTTAGAATGGCACCACTAGTCCTTGGCTGTCCCATGAGGTAGAGGAAACCCACAGTCATCATATGAGGAATCTATCACATTTAGAACATTTTCATAGTAGTTAAGACTTGAAGTTTGTCATTATGCATATTATTTTGGTCCCAGTAAGTCATTAAATAAAACTGAGGGGCTTATATTGCTTCTCTTTCACTTTCAACTCAAACAGTCTAACTGATATTACGTAGACCTGAGGATCAAGATTAAATACATTAAATGTGTGAAGACTTTTACATGGTTTCCAGTACATACAAAGATCATTATTTATTTATTAGGTTAGTTTCACTGTTGAGAGATTAATTAGAATTTATCCCATACTAAAGCCCTCCTCTGAATTTTGAAATGTGTATAGATCAAAGATCTTTTTCATTCATTAAAAGCAATCATATTTTCATCTGAAATGTGAAGTCAGTTCCCAAGTTCACATGTTGATACATAGGTGCATTGCATATCGAACCCAGCAGTTTGTCTTTATATACTCACTAATTTACTATTAGTGAGTCTATATATACTCACTAATTTTCCCATTGGAGTTTATTGATAATTTTCATTGGCTGCATACAAGTAACATATTTAGAATAGGCATTAAATACTTTTTGTGTGTTTTTGACTGCTGTTTTCCATTATTCCAAAAGATATGCATTGTATTGGCTTTATAAACTAGTCAGATTTTCAATGTAGGTAACAGATAATGTGTAAATAAAAGAGACCCAGACAGAGTGCATTGCTGACAGGACTGTTTAATCTGACATAGTACCTGTATGTCCAGACTTGGAGATCTAATATTCTGAAATAAGATTTGTTCAACATTTTTTAAAGAATAACATATAATTATTTGATTCCACAAAGATTCATTTTTTAACTTTTAATTCAATGTGTTGTAATCCATTAATATTATTTTTTTTCATGTTTACATTGTCTCAAATTTGGCCAATGTAAGTTCCTTCCAGCTGGTGCCGGAGTTCTTCTGTCATGTTCCCATCTGGTATTTTCAGAATATTTAACAGACTAAATTTAAAGCAACATGGAGAAAAATATGATATTTTCCATCATGTTTAATACAGAAAAAAAAAAAAAAACACTTTCCATAGAAAGAAAAGCTTAAAAGTAATTGCCCTCGTTGCTATAGATTCTTAATATTGCTGCAACATTGTGAAGAGAACAGTACTGATGATAAGTTAGAATAACACAATTTCAAGTTAAAGTTACTCTTATATTTTACTTTTCTATCAAAAAATGTTATTTCCAACAGAGAATACTGAAATACTCAAGAAATAATATTTCAATATAAACTATTTACTTTTCAAAATTTGAGTTGCTATTAATTTTTAATTGCCTCCTATACAAATAAATTTTTGCATTTTAGTTCTCCAATTAACTAAACTTGACCATAATACCTAATTATACATCATCAAATTAGATTATGCTATAAGAAAAAAATCATTGATATTTTGAAAGAATATTATTCTTAACAATGTTTACTATGCCCACTTTATATGAACTAGGACTTTAACCTTTAGTCTGCTTGAAAACAAAATGAATAAAACAGCTCAATGAGGCTCCAGATATATATGTACATTTTTTTCTACAAAGTACATTTAGCACCATAAGTAACATCTGCTCATATTTGATTTTATTATTTTTCAAATGCCTATGAATTGTTTGGAAATGTGTTCCATCAATATCACCTAGGCTCACACATGCACCTGCGCTTATCTGGTGGATATTTCAGAGCTGGAGAGTCTAAGATGATCTTATTCATAAATATCTTAAACATAGAATGTGAAATATCAGTGGACCAATTTGTTACATCATCTAATTTACTGTCTCTACTTTCCAGGTCTCTCACTTTCCTGCAAAATTTGTTGCAATTTGGGCAGTTCTTAAAAAGGATCTGAGTAATCCTCTATGGTATTTTATCTTCTGTTGGACTCAGTTCCATTACATTCTGTTTTACTGTGTTATGTTCTAGTCCAGTCTGTTCTTTATTTAAGAAATAATATTCTTATGTGAAATCCAGTAACTTGGGGTTCCTGCCTCATTAATAGGCAACAAGAATCTGTCTAACAAACTCGTTCTGACAAAATGTCATTCACTGGAAGGGAAAATGGCAACCCGCTCGGGTATTCTTGCCTAGAGAACCCCATGAACTTTGAAAAGGCAAAATTAATGACACCAGAAGAGAAGATGTCCTACAAGAAAGGTCTTAATGACCCAGATAATCATGATGCTGGGGTCAGTCACCTAGAGTCAGACATCCTGGAGTGTGAAGTCCAGTGGACCTTAGGAAGTATTGTGAAGTGAAGTGAAAGCTGCTCAGTTGTGTCTGACTCTGCCTCCCCATGGACTATATGATCCCTGGAATTCTCCAGGCCAGAATACTGGAGTGGGTAGCCATTTCCTTCTCTAGGGGATCTTCCCAACCCAGGGATCAAACCCAGGTCTTCTGTACTGCAGGCGGATCCTTTACCAACTGAGCCACCAGGGAAGCTAGGAAGTATTACTATGAACAAATCTGGAGGTGACAGAATTTCAGCTGAGCTATTTCTAATCCTAAAAGTTGATGCTGTTAAAGTGCTGCACTCAATATGCCAGCAAATTTGGAAAACAACAATGGTCACAGGACTGGAAAATGTCAGTTTTCATTCCAGTCTCTAAGAAAGGAAACACCAAAGAGTGTTCAAACTACTGTACAGTTGCACTCATCTCACATGGTACGAAGGTGATGCTGAAAATCTTTCAGGCAAGGCTTCAGCAGTGTATGAACAGAGAACTTCCAGATGAGACTTAGGTCTTCTACATGGAGACAACATATGAAACCTTAAGGAATAATTTTGACTTTACGTGACTTTGGACAACTAAATGCTATGGAAGCCACAATGTGTGCTTCATTTTCTCATCCAAACATGGCTTAAGAAAATCAAGCATAAGGAAAGTAAAAATGGAGATATGTATATATATATATATATATATATATACACTCACTTATATATATATATATATGTATATATACATACACACCTATATAAAATTTCCCAAAGAAACTAATAATATAATATTTGAAACAAATAAATGAAAACTTCTAATCAACCACGTAAAACCTTATGTTTCCTGAATAAAAACTACGCATTTGGGCTTATTAAAAATTTAGCATTATAAAATTTAAAGTTATTAATTAAAATAGACATTTTTAATGTTAAAAATTTAAGTGTATATCTTGGTAAATACAGAATAACATAATTAATTTGGGGCATGATTCTCAAATATATTCAATATTCTTAATAAGACAAAGGTTTAAGTTGTGAATGTTATAAAAATATTATGTTTTCAATTTTATATAAGTAGAAATTTAGACAGACAAAGAAAAAAGGACATAATAACAATCTTACAAAAAAGGAAATGAGTGTAAATATACTAAGAATTGAGTTCGGACAGGATTTCCTAGTGGCTCAGCAGTAAAGAATCTGCCTGCCAATGCAGGAGACATGGATTTGAGCCCTGATTGGGAAAGAAACCCTGGAGAAGGAAATAGCAACCCACTCTAGTATTCTTGCCTGGTAAATCCCATGGACAGGGGAGCCTGATGGGCTACAGTCCATAGAGTAGCAAAAAGTAAGGCACAATTTAGCAACTAAGCAACAAGGAGTCCAAACAGGAGGAAAGAAAAGCAAGGTAACTGACTTATACAGTTGGCCAGTTTGAGCCCAGGAGCTAGATATTGAATACTTCAGAGAGTGGGGCATACAACATGTTATTTTCCAACACGGATACCAACAAACATCAAAAAATCCCACAAAGAAAAATCAATATACTTTCAGTTTATAGTACAAAAAAACTAGGACAAAATGAGAAGAAATTTGACAGAAAGGTGTAGGTTACTATTCATTGGAATTTTAAGACAAGAAAGAAAAAAATAGAAAAAAATACTGTGTATTTTTGAGCTTCATAACAGATGTCCTTCCTTTTGTCATTTGCTCTAATAACCTAGAACAGATATATTGTAGGAAATGAGCCTTAAGGGATAGTTAATACAAGGTACAGCAGTAGAAAACATTTCTTCTCATATTAAACCCTCTCACTTCTGGTTGTTATTGGTTTCTCCCATCTAAAGGGAAAGATCTGCAATGGGTCCAATGGCTTAAGGTTAATTGAGTTGCTTCAGAATAAAAGAAGTCAAGTCTTTATGATATCCTTTTTTCTATGCTAATTTGACAACAATTTTAAATTATTATTGGCAGATTCATGTTGATGTATGGAAAAACCAATATAATATTGTAAAGTAATTAGCCTCCAATTAAAATAAATAAATTTATATTTAAAAATAAATAAGTAAATTATTACAAAGCAATATTATTCAAAGGAATTTGAGGCACACATAAAATGATTACTTAATCTTAATTAACCCATATTTTTTAATGATTCTGCTGTGGAATATTTGAGTCAATATTCATGAAGTATGACTGAATGGACTATCATTGGTCATTCATTTACTCAAGAAACACTTACGAAGTATCTCCATGAAACTTTCAGGAGACTGGATATTTGAAAATACAAGACTTCAAAAAACATATTAGTAAGGTGTTTTTTTTTTTTTTTAATGGTAAAGAAGAAAGAGAAAGAGGATGTAGTCAAATTTGGTGGGTCTCAGAAATAATCCAATAACACGTTCCAAGTGTTCTTATTCTGACACTGACTATCGAGATCTACACAAAAACTTTTGACTTTGGGAAGTCTCAGTAAAGAAGTTCCCAGTAGGGGGTTTTAAGCCCCTGTGATCATGTGAGTTGGTGAAGCTAGTTTTTCTAGGTCACTAGTTGAAAACCATAGTAAACATACTTTCCCAGGGTGTTTCAGACTTTAAGCAGCATGCATAAAGACCATCATTCTTATCTTCAGTTCAGTTCAGTTCAGTCACTCAGTCGTGTCCGACTCTTTGCGACCCCATGAACTGCAGCACGCCAGGCCTCCATGTCCATCACCAGCGGCTGAAGTCTACCCAAACCCATGTCCATCGAGTCAGTGATGCCATCCAACCATCTCATCCTCTGTTATCTCCTTCTCCTTCTTCCCTCAATCTTTCCCAGGATCAGGGTCTTTTCAAATGAGTCAGCTCTTCGTGTCAGGTGGCCAAAGTATTGGAATTTCAGCCTCAGCATCAGTCCTTCCAATGAACACCCAGGACTGATCTCCTTTAGAATGGACTGGTTGGATCTCCTTGCAGTCCAAGGGACTCTCAAAAGTCTTCTCCAACACCACAGTTTAAAAGCATCAATTCTTCAGTGCTTAGCTTTCTTTATAGTCCAATTCTCACTTCCATATATGACCACTGGAAAAACCATACCCTTGACTAGATGGATTTTTGTTGACAAAGTAATGTCTCTGCTTTTTAATATGCTGTCTAGGTTGGTCATAATTTTCCTTCCAAGGAGTAAGTGTCTTTTAATTTCATGGCTGCAATCACCATCTGCAGTGATTTTGGAGCCCAGAAAAATAAAGTCAGCCATTGTTTCCACTGTTTCCCCATCTATTTCCCACGAAGTGATGGGATCAGGTGCCATGATCTTTGTTTTCTGAATGTTGAGCTTTAAGCCAACTTTTTCACCCTCCTCTTTCACTTTCATCAAGAGGCTCTTTGGTTCTTCACTTTCTGCTATAAGGGTGGTGTCATCTGCATATCTGAGGTTATTGATATTTCTCCTAGCAATCTTGATAACAGCTTGTGCTTCTTCCAGCCCAGCATTCCTCATGATGTACTCTGCATATAAGTTAAATAAGCAGAGTGACAATATACAGTCTTGACGTACTCCATTTCCTATTTGGAACAATATCTTAGCCAAGAGTTAAAGCCATGTAGTCAGGAGATCCCAGAGATATTCCAGCTATAAATCAACACTATCTTACACTCTTACAGTGTACAAGACACTGTTCTAAACCTAGAGGATACAGCAGGAAACAAAAGGGACTAAATTTCTATTTACCTGGAGAAGAAAAAATAAATAAGTTAAATAAATATTTGTTAAGCTACACAGTGGTGATGTTATGGAGAAAATGAAAACAGGACAAAAGATGTGTTGTCAGAGGTGATGTAATTGTTATTTTAAATCTAGTGGCCAGAATGACTTTATTTGCAAAAAGTGAGTAAGGACATGAAGGAAAAGGAGTGAGTCTTGTTTTTTGTCTGGGGGAAGAACATTCTAGGCTGAGGAAATAGCTTGTTTACAAACCTTGAAATGAGGCATAGTGTATTGTTCTAGAACTGATGAAGCCAGTGTAACTAGAAGACCTGTAGGAGGAATTGAAATGCCAGAGCTAACTGGAGGCAGATTTCATAGGACTTTCCTGTGTGTGTTTTGGCGGGGGGTGGGGAGGGAAGCATGCTTTATCATGTCAGACTCTTTGTGACCCCATGGACTGTAGCCCACCAGGATCCTCTGTCCATGGAATTTTCCAGGCAGGAATCCTGGAGCCCATTGCCATTTCCTACTCCAGGGAATCTTCCCCACTCAGGGATAGAACCAATATCATTTGTCTCCTGCATTGGCAAGAGGATTCTTTACCCCTGTCCCACCTGGGAAGCTTTAGGCTCTTGTAAAGAGCTTGTTTTCCTCAATGAGATAGAAAGTTGCTGGAGGGTGTTAAGCAGAGGAATGTTAACTTGTTGGTTGCTGTGCTTACAAAAAAAATAAAGGAAGGTAACAACAGAAGCAGAAAAATACTTGTGGGAGCTGCAAATTCAGATACAGGTTAAGGCTGACTTTGGCTATCTGTATATCTCAAAAACAATAAAGATAATCTTGCCTCAGAGTACCTCCAGGGAAGTTTCAAACTTCAAATAGCACATTATAAATCACTAGCAGCCTGTTTCATCCTTACCTTGGTCAAGGGTCAATAGCAGACTTCCTTGTATCTCTAGAGATAATCCGAGAACCTTCCCATGAGATATAAGATAGTGCTTTCATACACAGCCCAATTTCCTGACAAATGGCAAGGCTTTTTAATTATAAATTACAAATAGTATCATTTTTCTTTCTGCATTTTTTGTACCATTTACAAAACAGAAAAAGAAAAAAATAGTACCAAATTACTAGCTATGCATATCATCCAATGAAATATTGTTTTAAAGAAATAACCCAGTTAATTAAATAGTCCAGCACAAATTGGTTTAAAACAATACACAATCTCAACAATTATTTTCCCTCTTTTGACCATTACCCCTTTTCATTTTTTGTCTGCATTTTGCCTGCATTTTAATTGTCTTCTTTTAGTGCTCATAGTAAAATTTTGCCTGCATAGTTTATAATTCTCTTATGAAGCATGAATGCATGCTGAGTCACTTCAGTTGTGTCTCACTCTTTGCAACCCTATTTACCATAACCTGCCAGGCTCTTCTATCCATGGGGTTCTCCAGGAAAGAACACTGGAGTGCATTACCATGCCCTCCTCTAGAGGATCTTTCTGACCCAGGAATCAAACCCATGTCTCTTAGGTCTCCTACATTGGCAGGCAGGTTCTTTACCACTGAGCCACCTGGGAACCCACTTTCAAAGCACAGAACAAATTTCTATTTTTCTTCTAACAAGATATAAACCATAAATTTCTCTATCCTTCTTTAAACCTCCCTGCTTACTCTATTTTTTTTTTGTATTTTTATTATTTGTCCACATCTTTAAACTCTTGAATTTATCAGCATACATTTTATTTACACTATTATTTATGTTTAATCCTTCCTTAAATTTTGAGATATATTCCACCATCTTATTTTACCTTTATTTTTTTATTGCACTCTCTTTTTTTTTTAATAAAATTTCATGCTTAGGTTTATTTTTAGTTATTTCCAGAAATTGTGTGGGTAGTAAAACCTCCTGCCTTGGTATATCACACAGAATGTCATTATTCCATCTTTGCTACTAAAGAAATATTTGGAACATTCTCATGCTTATGGCTCAGTGGATTCTTCCTTTACTCAAAGATCTTGTTAGTTCTTCTTCAATTAAAGGACGTAAGACCTTAGTAGCTGGCTATCTCCCTATGATTATTATAGTCTCAGTCTCTTAGGCATGTATCCTGTTTGGCTAACTTTGTGGTTAAACCAACTTATGTGCGCTCAGTAACTCAGTCATGTCTGACTCTGCAACTCATGGACTGCAGCCCACCAGGCTCCTCTATCCATGGGATTCTCCAGGCAAGAATACTGGAGTGGGTTGCCATTTTCTTCTTCAGGTGATCTTTCCAACCCAGAGGTCATGTCTCCTGCACTGGCAGGCAGAAGATTCCTTACCACTGAGCCACCAGGGAAGCCCGAAATAGACATATACAAGTTAAATTTTTTCAGTTCTTAATCTCATTATTTTAGTTAATGTAGTCTCAATTTTGTGTCCACAGGAATAGTAAATTCAATTGGTTTTATAACTGCTTTTATATAACATCACTTCTTATGTCAAAATATATGAATATCACCTCATGATGAGAATTTATTTGATTGGATTATGTGCACACATCCACACACATTGTTTCTACATATTTATTAAATCTTCAAATTTCTACAGATTTTTTTAACAGTACACATTTGTTAATGTATTACACATATGTTAATGCTTATTTTCTTATTCATAGTAGTTTTATGTTCTTATAATACTTGTGAATCCTATTACTTTGGGGGACTATGCACAATGCTCTGTGAGCTTTTAGGTTTGTTTAACACTTAAAAAATTAAGTTTCAGTGTCTTCAGGTTCATGTGACATTTATGATTACATGAGTGTATATACTCTCCAGCCTGAATTAATAGTACATCAATACTAAGCAAGAAAAACATCTAAAAGAAAGAAATAGTAGTATGCTATAAGTGTGCAAAATGTCGGACGAATTTCTTAGAAATAGAAAGAGAAAAAGAATGGAAACTGATTGATGAACAATTAAGCATAAAAGCTCTCAGCCTAACAAGTTTAGGAGATGACTCCAGAAATTAGCAGAACACTCCTTAAAGAAGCTGTGAGAACTCTGAGCTTCACAATGGTGAGAGTCACGGGGTGCTTTTTAGAACCATGAGGGATAGCTAGCGTGGCCAGCCCATCCTTTTTTCTCATGAATTTAAAGCCATTTTCTGTAAAAATTCACTTGGGGATAGAAATGAGAATAAAAAAGAAAACAGTGATATCTAATTGGTCCCTAGATCTAATGCCAGCTCCCACCCCAAACATACTTAAAATGAATCTTTGTCCTGTTGACTCGGAGATCCTTGTATTTATTCTTCCAATTATTTATTAATACACCCACACCCACAGACATATATATATATATATATATATATAGTGAGAGAGAGTGAGAGCATGCACTCTACTATGTTCCAGCTATTCTTTCAAGATCTTGTATGTGTCATCAAGCAAAACAACAATGTTTGCATTCATTGACCTTACATTTAGCAGGGAACAGCCATAGTGAACAAAAAGAAAAACCAGCAAATGGAAAGGATAGAAGAAAAAAGCAGTGTTTCAAAAGTGATTTTGGTATGAAAGACGTGATAATTGGATGCAGTATTAAATAAGGTAGTCAGGTTAGGAATTATGGATGATTTGAAATGTAGCAAAAAAATAATGATGATAGAGAGAGCCACACAGATGTGATGATTATACCACAGTGTGAATGTATTTAATGCCACTGAATTATATACTTACAAATAGTTAAAATGAGATTATGTTAGCTATATTTTACAATAGTTTAAAAATGAACTATCAATCCACAGGAAAGGTCATAGGTAAACCTTACTGCATATTGCTGAATTACAAAAAAGAGTGTGAAAAGATTGCATACTCCATGATCCCAGTAACATGGCATTCTGGAAAAGACAAAGTACAAAGATGGCAAAAAGATCAGTGGTTAGTAGGGGTCTGAGGGAGGGAAGGAGAGAAGATTCAATAGGTGAACTTAAGGGATTTATTTTTTAAGAGTAGTGGAACTGTTCTATATGCTTTAATTCCTTGTATGTAACACTGCATTTTTCCGAAACATTTTACAGTACAAAGAGTGAAATTTAATATATAATTGTAAAAAGTCATTTGAGAGTTTGCAAAAATTCCAGGATAAAGCAGACTGTGACTTAAAAAAAACAAAATTACAAACATATAAAATGACCTCAGTGATGTGGGTGAGGAAAAAGTTGCTGACCTGAGTAACTTTGCAAATAAGGGGACATTAAAAGACTAGCGAAACTGTATATAAGTAATAATGTTATATCGTAAGGAGTATAGGTTAAAAATGCTGATGCTGCTATAATGTATACTAGAACTGAACAATTATGGGAATGGATAGTGGGCAGTGTGGGAGCCAAGTTTTTAACAGCTTGAGTGGGAGTTTACAGATAAGAAAAGAGAGAAGAAAAGAGCAGTGTGAACTCCTGTCTACCTTAATATAGATACAGATAACTACATACAGAAATATTACATATGTGCATGGTAAGGTTAATATACATGCATATATTACATTTCTCTATCTGCCAAGAAGGCCTGGAACAAAAACATCCCAGGAGCAGGAGCAAACTTAAACTTAGTTCTTGATGTGTAATATCATTCTGCTGTAAAAAGAAGCAGGATTCCATGGACAAATGAAAGATTCTAACAATGGGACAGGAAATATACAAGATAAGTCTAGAACATTGTTTAGGATCAGAGTAACAAGTTGCTCTGAAACAACCAAACAATCTCAAAGGAACAGAACAAACTGAACAAACTCGGAAAAGTCAAAGCTAGAACAATTTGAGTAACAAAAATAAATGAAATGCTTGTTGTTGTTCAGTCTCTCAGTTGTGTCTTTGTAACCCCATGGACTGCAGCACACCAGTGCTCCCTGTCCTTCATCATCTCCCAGAGCTTGCTGAACTCATGTCCATCGAGTCAGTTATTCCATCCAACCGTCTCATCCTCTGTCATCCCCTTCTCCTCCTGCCCTTAATCTTTCCCAGCATCAGGATCTTTTCCAATGAATTAGTTCTTCCATCAGGAGGCCAAAGTATTGGAGCTTCAGCTACAACATCAGTCCTTCCAATGAATATTCACAGTTGATTTCCTTTAGGATTGACTTGTTTGATCTTCTTGCAGTCCAAGGGACTCTCAAGAATCTTCTCCAATGAAAAGGTATTGATTTATAAACAAAGGAATAAAATAAATATCCATAAGTCTATAATCATATAACTAAATGATTTAATAAATATATGTATAAAAAGGACAATTAAGTCTCCCATGCAGAGCACTTCCACCTAATTATTATACATACTGTACCCTGTGTCTGAAATTAATATAGGTACTTTTGTTTTTTGGTTCAACTTTTGTCTCCACTGTTTCTCTTTTATGGTTTTAAATGAGCATCTTGCAAGATTCCATTTTATCTTCAGTTTTAGCATATTGCACTCTTATCCTACTTTTTTAGGTTGCCTTCAAGTTTACAATATACATTTAAATTTAATCCAAGTCCAATTTAAAATAACACTATTCTCATTCACAGGTAATACTAATACCCTATCATGATAAAGCAATCTTTCACTGTCATTCATTTCACTTACACACACACACACACACACATATACACACATATATATGTATGATGTATACAATCAAGTACATTGTTGTTATAATTTTGAACAAACATCTATTAAATCAGTTGATTTAAGGAAAATAAAAATTTTTATTTTAACAACAGTCCTTCTCTATGAGCTTCCTTGGTGGCTCAGTTGGTAAAGAATCCATCTGCAATGCAAGAAACATGGGTTCTATCCCTGCGTTGGGAAGATACAATGGAGGAGGAAATGGCAACCCACTCCAGTATTCTTGCCTGGAAAATCCCATGGACATAGGAGCCTGGCAGGCTACAGTCCATGGGGTCACATACATGGACATAACTACCAACCAATCTCTCTGATGCTCCTCTCTTTTTAAATGTAGATCAAGGTTTCTAATGTATATCTTTTTTTTTTTCTTCTTGCTAAATAACACTGTTTCTTGCAAGCAATTCTACTCGCTGTTTATTTTCAATATTGGAATTGGAAGATCTCAGATGATATGTGGATTTTCAAGGGGGAAGGTGGAAATAACGTCATCCAAGTAGCAACTAGTTATACCATCTGATACCTAATAATTTTTGTACACACATTGATATTGTTTTATTTTGTAACAGTATAAAAGAAAAATATGTAATGTTTGTTTTTATACTTTCAGTTTAGTTCAGTCACTCAGTCATGTCTGACTCTTTGTGACCCCATGGACTGCAGCACCCCAGGCCTCCCAGTCTTATCACCAACTCTCAGAACTTGCTCAAACTCATGTCCATCGAGTCCGTGAGGCCATCCAAACATCTCATCCTCTATCGTCCACTTCTCCTCCTGCCTTCAATCTTTCCCAGCATCAGGGTCTTTTCCAATGAATCAGTTCTCATCAGGTGGCCAATATATTTTATACTATACCAAGTGGCAATTATGCCACATATCAGTGATAAGAATTAGAATTATAATTAACACTCTTTCCAACAGTCAGATAATGCAAGTATTCAAGGAAAAATGAAGGCAAATCAAACTTTTAAACATTCACAGGTCTTTGTAGAAACAAAATTGAAAATGAAGTTATAAACAAAAGTTAAAACAATTTTAAGCACAAAGCAGAGTTCCTGTTAGAAGATTTTTTATTGTTTATAAAGAAGTAAACAGTACATACATTTAAAATAAATAATACATAATGTCAGTTTAAGTAAGTAAGTTCAAAATATTTGCTTTACCCAGAGAGACTTGAAGCATATGAACATTTATGGTT
Organism: Bison bison bison; assembly: GCF_000754665.1. Classification (NCBI taxonomy): domain Eukaryota; kingdom Metazoa; phylum Chordata; class Mammalia; order Artiodactyla; family Bovidae; genus Bison; species Bison bison. The sequence continues at coordinate 6,300,856 of NW_011495086.1, read as the reverse complement.
TTGGTTCTGAGCCATAAGCATATAAGAATTCATTTAAATATATGAGATAATTAAATTAATACATTGAGAAGTACAGATATACCAAATCATCACCAAATACACTCATATAGCTCAGAGATAATAAGATAGTTTTGCATTTCTTGAGAAATGATTTTATATGACAGTGAAGCCAAAGTGTCTACATTGTTAGCAAAGGTAACAGGAGAATAAATTCAGGAGAATAAGCATGATACATCAAGGATGGTACTAGATAATCAAAATACACAGTCCATGAAAAAAGTTGTTTTTTTTCCCCAAGTGAAGATAAATAAAATATATACACATAGTTAAAACATGATTCACAACTGCAGAAACTAAATAATTTGACCTGGATATTATCATTTATCTCTTACCTAGTTCAACATTTTAGTAAAGTGAGTGGAAAACCATTGGAAAAGTTTTCATCATGGAACTATTTCTCAAGTATTAACATGGGAATCAAAAGAAAATCATTTTTTTTTCTTGATGCAAATGTGCTTTATTCTACCCAAATCAAAACTATTCCTTTTGCAATGTGATTAATATATAAAGTGTGGAGTAAATTATTGTCAAACTAATTTACAAAATGGCAATGAGAATAGTGTTTAATAGTTACAGATAATTTAACATTTGCCTCCTTTATTACCTGAGAAATGCTTGTTCTGTGCATGAGTAGCATTGGCCATATGTGTCTATAATTAATTACAAATTACCTACTCAATTGATGATAACTGGCACAGCTGGTTTTTTTTTTTCCTTGAAACTGTTTAAGTATTGAAATATTCATTAATTTCTGTAGCCATTTGTACATTCATATTTACGTAGTGCACTAGTTCAGTTACATGTTGAAAATTTATTCCTTATTAATCATCATAAGCATTAATATTTAATCAATGAAATTTGAAATTTTACACAAAAATGCTGCAATTGCTGTTATTTACTATGATAGTAGGAAAGTTTCACACCTACTGCACTTTCTATTCTGCTAGGGCTTGTAGACTTGTTCAGTACATTAATTAGAGAATGTAATGACAGCACAGCCAATCTTGAGATTCAGTATTTGCCTTAATATATTTCATGATTCTTTCTTCCCTTAAAAATATGACTATGCAGGAGGTAAAGTTCTGTGAAGCATTTCGTTAGAAATAAACTACTCTAACTATGCTTAAGAGAGTTACTGAAAAATGTTTAACGAAAGGAGAGGGTCGGGGGAAGAGATTTTGATTGATAGATTAAGTAAGGTTTAATAAGATCCAAGATGGAGAACAGGTACATGCAGAGGGATAACCCTTGAAACAACTAGGAAGAAATATTTTACAAATCAACATGATAAGCTTCTGGGAGAACCCCAAAAGAGACAAATAGCAAAATGTTCCCTCATCAATAGTATTTGACTTTCAAAGTAGAAGGCAAGTATTGACTGACAATAATAAAATATATTTCATAAAAATTATATTTCATATAAAAATGCATTTTATATATTCCATGGAATGTACAACAGTGAATTCAAAGTACCCATTACTTCAATATTTAAAGTGCTCTGTTTGTCTTAAACATTATATGTAATTTCATAACACAGGGAAAATTGTATTTTATACATTTCTATTATAAATCAAAAATATAGAAAGTATATATTTTTTATGTATGTCTAAATATGTAAGGAATTAAACTAGTATTTACAATTGATTTACACATACACATATATATACACATACATATGCATGTTTGCATATGTCAATCATGTCCCACTCTTTATGACTCTATGGACTACAGCCCACCAGGCTCCCTCATCCAAGGGATTCTCCAGGCGAGAGTATTGGAGTGGGTTACTGTGCCCTCCTCCAGGGGATCTTTCTGACCCAGGAATCCAGCCCCCTTCTCTTATGTGTCCTACATTGTCAGGTGACTTCTTGACCATTAGTACCACCTAGGAAGCCCATAAATGCATATATGCACACAAAAACATATGTGAATCAAGTAACTAATCAACACAGTGAGAACTAAGTATAATAGAATATATGCATGTATAATCCTGATGGCTCAGACAATAAACAATTTGCCTGCAATGCAGGAGACATGGTTTCAATCCCTGGCTTGGGACGATCCTCTGGAGAAGAGAATGGACATCCACTCCAGTATCCTTGCAGGACAGAGGAAGAAGGATATTTCATGGACAGAGGAGACTAGCGGGCTATAGTCCACTGGGTCACAAAAAGTCAGACAGGACTGAGCAACTAACACTTTTACTTTCTTTTGTACTATAATGTTATATTATAGAAACTTTTCTTGATTAAAGAAACTATTAATCAAAAATATAAACTGATAACTAAATGTCCAAAATATAGAGACTTCTTTAGAAATCATTAGATCTGATTGAGTGGTTCTTATTATATGTACTTTGCATATAAAATATAGAAACTAAATTTTATGTATCATTTTCCATTGTTGTTGATTTGTCTTTATAATACTTGATTATGGCATGAATGTGTTCATCTCATATTGAAGAATTAGAAAGGAGTCACTTTTAAAATGAAGTCACATTGTACAGATAACACTGCATATAAAAATAAATTTGTGAGCATAAAATACCCAATATCCTGCTATAAACTTTAAATGTCTTCAAGACAATATCTGGGGTTTAGATTAAGTTTATTTCATAAATGTTCAACAATAATCCATTCAAACCTAATTATTTCATAAAATGGATGAAATCTCTTTAAGTAAATTTCTTTGGGTAAATGGGGAAATTTCAAAAGAAGAAATTGAGCTATTAAAGTGAAGCACAGAAATGTAGTTTCATGAATAGCCTCTCAAAAAAATTAGAAATAGCAATTCATAGAATATGCCATTGTTTAAATAAAACTCAGTGCTTATATACTTTCATTCTTAGAAGTAACATATTTAGGACAAAATAAATATTAGGACAGTGATTATTTAAAATGATTTATAGGCATCTTTATATTGGTACTGCACATTCTTATCTTAATTTCATCACCTTATATTATATTTTAGTTTCTAATTAGTCAGATGAGAAACAGATGCTCAGTGATATTAGTTGGCTGATTAGTAAACAGCAGATATCAAAGGAAGAACAAAAGTCAAGCCAAAAACTTTCATTTTATTTCCTTTAAACTTTTTCTTGCGTTGGAGATTTATGGCTCAAAGTTTTTTTTTTTTCAAATGATAAATTCATGACAGAAAAGCTTCTATAATTATTTTAATAAAGATTTTAAAATCTGTTTATGTAAAGAACTAGACATCACAGTTATCTGGCAAGAGAATAAAATGAGTAGCAAAAGAAATAGAGAACTGGTAAGTAACAGACATGGTCAAAGACAGTAAGGGAAGAAAATAGTTCAAGAAGAACATAGAATGATAAATGTCATACAGTATATAATGATGAAATATGTGAATACGTGGAAATCAGTAATACAAAGATTATTATCAATTTTGCAAGAGCAGTTCAAATTGTAAAAATGGTAGCCAGAATGCTGTCGGTTGAAAATCAAATAATGATAAATTAAGCTAAATCTATCCACATGTCTACAAGTTCCCTAAGGTACCAGGTGAAAGGTAAGATACAGGGAGAGAGGTGTGGGAAGAGAGTGATTAATACCATGGCCTGTGGAACCTAACCTTGCTTCTGCTCAAGGGGCAGAAAGACAAATTAAGAGTAAGACAAAAGATACCGTCAGTTTAGTTCAGTTACTCAGTCACGTCCGACTCTTTGTGACCCCAAGGACTGCAGCACTCCAGGTTTCCCTGCCCATCACCAACTCCCAGAGCCTGCTCAAACTGATGTCCATCAAGTCAGTGATTCCATCCAACCATCTCATCCTCTGCCATCCCCTTCTCCTCCTGCCTTTGATCTTTCCCAGAATCAGAGTCTTTTCCAATAAGTCAGTTTTTTTTGCATTGGATGGCCAAAGTATTGGAGCTTTAGCTTCAGTATCAGTCCTTCCAATGAATATTCAGGACTGAGTTCTTTTAGGATTGACTGCTTTGATCTGCTTGCTGTCCAAAGGACTCTCAAGAGTCTTCTCCAACATCACAATTCAAAAGCATCAATTCTTCGGGGCTCAGATTTTTTGATGGTCCAACTCTCACATCCATACATAACTACTTTAGAAACCATAGCTTTGACTAAGTGAACCCTTGGTCAGTAGAGTAATGTCTCTGCTTTTTAATAAGCTGTCTAGTTTATCATGCCTTTTCTTCCAAGGAGCAAGTGTCTTTTAATTTCATGGCTGCAATCACCATCTGCAGTGACTTTGGAGCCCAAGAAAATAAAGTCTCTCATTGTTTCAATTGTTTTCCCATCTATTTGCCATGAAGTGATGGCACCAGATGACATGATCTTAGTTTTTGAATGTTAAGTCTTAAGCCAGCTTTTTCACTAACCTCTGTCATGTTCATCAAGAGGTTCTTTAGTTCCTTTTCACTTTCTGCCATAAGGTGTCATCTGCATATCTGAGGTTATTGATATTTCTCCCAGCAATCTTGATTCCAGCTTGTGCTTCATCCAGCCTAGCATTTCACATGATATACTCTGCATATAAGTTAAATAAGCAGGGTGACAATTACAACCTCGTTGTACTCCTTTCCCAATTTGGAACCAGTTCATTGTTCAATATCCAGTTCTAACTGTTACTTCTTGACCTGCATACAGATTTCTCCGGAGGCAGGTAAGGTGGTCTGGTATTCCCATCTCTTGAAGAATTTTCTGCAGTTTGTTGTGATCCACACAGTAAAGGCTTTAGCATAGTCAATGAAGCAGAAGTAGATGTTCTTCTGTATTCTCTTGCCTTTTCCATGATCCAATGGATGTTGGCAATTTGTTCTCCTGTTCCTCTGCCTTTTCTAAATCCAGCTTGAACATGATGAAATTCCAGCTGATCTGTTTCAAATCCTAAAAGATGATGCTGTTAAATTGCTGCACTCAATATGCCAGCAAAATTTGAAAACTCAGCAGTAGCTACAGGACTAGAAATGATCATTTTTCATTCCAATCCCAAAGAAAGGCAAAGATACTGTAATCAAGGTATTTTGTTGTTCAGTTCTCAGTTGTGTTCAACTCTTTGTGACTCTGGGCTGAAGCATGCCAGGCTTCTCTGTCCTTCACTGTCTCTTGTAGTTTGTTCAAACTCATGTGAATTGTGTAAATCATGCCATTCAAGGTATATAGCATTTTGATACAATTAAGAGATAAAGCGGGGAAAGGAAATATGAGGGAAGAGAATTTTTAAGACTGTGAGAAAATATTAAAAATAGACGAAATACTATCGTCTAAGTAATGATAATAAATTTGAGTCTTTTTTTTTTTTTAACATGAAGTATGAGCAGAGTACTGAGATACAAAGGTAAACATATTGAAAATGACCTTGTTAAGGATATTTGAGTGGTTATCATTATCATAAAGCTATTTTTATAAACTTAGGGCCCACATATGGTAAACACAAGATGTAAAGTAGAATACAAAGGTAAATCATGTGGTAGAGTGTTCAAATAGTAGAGATGTAACGTTGACGTTATAAACAACTGGGAAACAGGATGCTATATTACGTACGACAACTCTGAGGAGCAAGTATTTTATGTATATGTGGAGATATAATAGTCTTCAGTCCATGGAAAGAGGTCAATTAACTTTATTCTGTTTCTGCTTCAGAGATGTGTTAGTTATTGTAAAATTAGTATGCTTCCTCTAATAGGACAACAGAAACCTCATGTATAATTTTAGACCAGGAAAATACACCATTCAACTAAGGTGCTGAAATTACCTCTAGCATCTAGAGCACAAAACATAAAAAGAATGAATGGTGATATGAAAGAAAAGTTTCATGGGAAAATAAAGCACATTAAAAAAAGAGATTAAAATATGGAAAATATCTGGCAATAAAAAGTAGTTATATTGAGATGATGATGTGGAATTTTAGAAATGTGAGCCATGGTGCATTTGCCTGGTTTGATTTAATGATACTTCTCTTAATAAAACTACATGATATCCAGTCTTATATTTAACCCATTTTGAGTTTATTTTTGCATATGTTGTTAGAAAATGTTCTAATTTCTTTCTTTTACATGTAATTGTCTAGTTTCCCAGCACCACTTATTGAATAGACTGTCTTTTTTTGTGCCAGTACAATTCATTTTGATTACTGTAGCTTTGTAGTGTAGTCTGAAGTAGGAAGCCTGATTCCTCCAGGTCTGTTCTTCTTTCTCGAGATCACTTTGGCAGTATGGGGTCTTCAGTATTTCCATGTGAATTAGAATTTTTTTGTTGTTCGAATTCTGTGGAAAATGCCAATGGTAATTTGACAAGGACTGCACTGAATCTGTAGCTTTGCTAGAGTAGTATAGTTATTTTGACAATACAAATTCCTCCAATCCAGGAAAATTGTTTCTCTCTCCTTTGTGTCCACTTTGATTTCTTTCATCAGTATCTTATAGTTTTCTGAGTACAAGTCTTTTGCCTCTTTAGGTAGGTTTATTCCTAGGTATTGTATTATTTTTGATGCTTTGGAAAATGAGAGTGTTTTCTTAATTTCTTTTTCTCATCTTTTATTGTTTGCAAAAACATAGGCAGAACATTCTTTGACATAAAATCCGACAATATCTTTAAAGTTCCATCTTCTGGTGAAATGGAAATAAAAACAAACATAAACAAAAGGGACCTAATTAAACAAAATATTTTGCACATTAAAAGAAACCATAAACAAAATGAAAAAAAAAAAAAAAACCTACAGGAGAAACCATTTGCAAGTGCTGCACCCGACAAAGGATCAATTTCCAAAATATAAAAACAGGCCATACAGTTCAATAGCAAAACAAAAAGGCAGAAGATCTAACTTAGATATTGCTCCCAAAGAGACATACAGATGGCCAAAAGACACATGAAATGGAGCTCAACTTTGCTAATTATTAGAGATATGCAAATCAAACTACAATGAGATACCACTTCACACCACTCAGAATGGTAATTGTCAAAAAAGTCTAAATGCTGGAGAGGGTATAAAGAGAAAGGAAACCTCCTACACTGTAGTTGGGGATTTAAACTTGTACAATCACTTTGGAGAATAGAATGGAACTTCCTTAAAAAAAACTAAAAATACTGAACTGTCCTGCAATCCCACTTCTGGGCATATATCATGAAAAACACAACTTGAAAAGATACATGCACCAGAGAAGCTCTATACAGTCAGCAAAAACAAGACCAGGAGCTGACTGTGGCTCAGACCATGAATTCCTTATTGCCAAATTCAGACTTAAATTGAAGAAAGTAGGGAAAACCACTAGACCATTCAGGTATGACCTCAATCAAATCCCTTATGATTATACAGTGGAAGTGAGAAATAGATTTAAGGCCTAGATCTGATACACAGAGTGCCTGATGAACTATGGAATGAGGTTCATGATATTGTACAGGAGACAGGGATCAAGACCATTCCCACTGAAAAGAAATACAAAAAAGCAAAATGGCCCTCTGGGGAGGCCTTTCAAATAGCTGTGAAAAGAAGAGAAGCCAAAGCAAAGGAGAAAAGGAAAGATATAAACATCTGAATGCAGAGTTCCAAAGAATAGCAAGAAGAGATAAGAAAGACTTCTTCAGTGATCAATACAAAAAAATAGAGGAAAACAACAGAATGGGAAAGACTATGGATCTCTTCAAGAAATTCAGAGATAACAAAGGAACATTTCATGCAAAGATGAGCTTGATAAAGAACAGAAATGGTATGGACCTAACAGAAGCAGAAGATATTAAGAAGAGATGGCAAGAATACACAGAAGAACTGTACAAAAAAGATCTTCATGACCAAGATAATCATGATGGTGTGATCACTGACCTAGAGCTAGACATCCTGGAATGTGAAGTCAAGTGGGCCTTAGAAAGCATCACTACGAACAAAGCTAGTGGAGGTGATGGAATTCCAGTTGAGCTATTCCAAATCCTGAAAGATGATGCTGTGAAAGTGCTGCACTAAATATGCCAGCACATTTGGAAAAGTCAGCAGTGGCCACAGGACTGGAAAAGGTCAGTTTTCATTCCAATCCCAAAGAAAGGCAATGCCAAAGAATGCTCAAACTACCGCACAATTGCACTCATCTCACACGCTAGTAAAGTAATGCTCAAAAATCTCCAAGCTAGGCTTCAGCAATATGTGAATCGTGAAATTCCTGATGTTCAAGCTGGTTTTAGAAAAGGCAGAGGAACCAGAGATCAAATTGCCAACATCCGCTTGATCATCGAAAAAGCAAGAGAGTTCCAGAAAAACATCTATTTCTGCTTTATTGACTATACCAAAGCCTTTGACTGTGTGGATCACAATAAACTGTGGAAAATTCTTCAAGAGATGGGACTACCAGACCACCTGATCTGCCTCTTGAGAAATTTGTATGCAGGTCAGGAAGCAACAGTTAGAACTGGACATGGAACAACAGACTGGTTCCAAATAGGAAAAGGAGTTCATCAAGGCTGTATATTGTCACCCTGTTTATTTATTTAACTTATATGCAGAGTACATCATGAGAAATGCTGGACTGGAAGAAACACAAGCTGGAATCAAGATTGCCGGGAGAAATATCAATAACCTCAGATATGCAGATGACACCACCCTAATGGCAGAAAGTGAAGAGGAACTATAAAGCCTCTTGATGAAAGTGAAAGTGGAGAGTGAAAAAGTTGGCTTAAAGCTCAACATTCAGAAAACAAAGATCATGGCATCCGGTCCCACCACTTCATGGGAAATAGATGGGGAAACAGTGGAAACAGTGTCAGACTTTATTTTTCTGGGCTCCAAATTCACTGCAGATGGTGACTGCAGACATGAAATTAAAAGACACTTACTCCTTGGAAGGAAAGTTATGGCCAACCCAGATAGCATATTCAAAAGCAGAGACATTACTTTGCCAACAAAGGTTTGTCTAGTCAAGGCTATGGTTTTTCCTGTGGTCATGTATGGATGTGAGAGTTGGACTGTGAAGAAGGCTGAGTGCTGAAGAATTGATGTTTTTGAACTGTGGTGTTGGAGAAGACTCTTGAGAGTCCCTTTGACTGCAAGGAGATCCAACCAGTCCATTCTGAAGGAGATCGGCCCTGAGATTTCTTTGGAAGGAATGATGCTAAAGCTGAAACTCCAGTACTTTGGCCACCTCATGTGAAGAGTGGATTCATTGCAAAAGACCCTGATGCTGAGAGGGATTGGGGGCAAGAGGAGAAGGGGACGACAGAGGATGAGATGGCTGGATGGCATCACTAACTCAATGGATGTGAGTCTCAGTGAACTCCGGGAGTCACTGATGGACAGGGAGGCCTGGCGTGCTCTGATTCATTCATCAGTTGCTCTGAGCGACTGATCTGATCTGATCTGATCTGAATGTTCAATGCAGCACTATTTATAATAGCCAAGAAATGGAAGCAACCTAAATATCCATAGACAGAAAAATGGTTAAAAATGTTGTAGTATATACAATGCAATATTGCTCAGCCATAAAAAATGATGAAATAATGTCATTTGCAGCATGATGGATGAACCTAGGGATTTTCATGCTGGGTGGAATAAGACAGACAAAGAAAGGCAAATATCGTATGATGCTGCTTCTATGTAAAATATAAAAAGTGATGCAAATGAGCTTAGATATAAAAAGAAATAGATCCACAGATATAGAAAACAAGCATATCGTTCTCAAAGGGGAAGGGGGAAGATAAATCTGAAGTTTGATATTAACAGAAACACTCTACTATACATAAAATAGATAACCAACAAGGACTTATTTAATAGCACAGAAACTATACTCAATGTTGTGTAATAAATTATAATGGAAAATAGTCTGAAAAAATAAATGTGTATTTATAACTGAATCACTTTGCTGAACATCTAAAACTAACATGGTAAATCAGCTATACTTGAATTAAAAAAAGAAAAAAATAGATAAATTGAGTGGAGTACTAATTGGTTGCACATCTAAGAAGCTTAGAGGAGGTTAAGAGGTTTCAGCATACATCCATATAACTATAAGGGAAACTGAATTCTTTGTCAAACCTCTACAGCCAATGTAAACTTCAATGATTGAGATGTTTAAATTTGTTTAAAGGAAAGCTGCTCATGATGGACATAATAGCAAATATGACAGAATGGACTCTGCATAAAAAAAGCATAGTTAACTCAAAGACTCAATGTTAGAAACTGCCAAAAGTTAAATACAAAAAAAGAAGAATCTAAAGAAAGCAGGAGGAGACAGAGTCATAATTGAGCTATGAGACAGATTCAAGTGAATTGATGTGTGTTATTTGAGATAATGAAGGAGAAGAGAGAAATAAAAGAACAGAAAAAATAGATTTGAAGGAAAAACATGGCTGAATATTGTCCACATATAATAAACACTATAAATTTATTACTTCAAGGATCTCATTGAATTTCAAGCACAAGAGATATAAAGAAACTGTTCTCACCTTTTAAGAAACATGATGAAATCTT
>NW_011495086.1:6277309-6290266 GCF_000754665.1 Bison bison bison | reverse complement strand
AAATCTTGCATGGTCCCACTCTGTTCTGACCAGAACACGATTCATCCCCTTGTCTAGTGTATCCTGCTATTAGTCACTTAGTAGCCAACTTTATGGGCTATCAGATCAGCTGTCTTGGTACTATAGCACTGTGTTCATATAACCTTTATTTTACTTGTTTTCAGATGTTCGGTCATGACCAACTCTTTGCAACCACATGGATTGCAACACACCAGGCTCCCCTCTCCTTCACTATCTTCTGGAATTTGCACAAACTCATGTCCATTGAGTCAGTGATCTCATCAAACCTTCTCATCCTCTGTCACCCTCTTCTCTTCCTGCCCTCAATCTTTCCCAGCATCAGGGTCTTTTCCAATTAGTTGTCTCTTTGCATCAGGTGGCCAAATATTGGAGTTTCAACTTCAGAATCAGTCCTGCCAAATAATATTCAGGACTGATTTCCTTTAGGATTGACTGGTTAGATCTCCTTGCTGTCCAAGGGACTCTCAACAGTCTTTTCCAACATCAACAGTTAAAAAACATCAGTTCTTTAGTACTCAGCCTTCTTTATGATCCAACTCTCACATCCATATACGACTACTAGAAAAACCACAGCTTTGACTATGGGGACCTTTGTCAGCAAAGTGATATCTCTGCTTTTTAATACACTGTATAGATTTGTCATAGCCTTTCTTCTAAAGCAGCAAGTGTCTTTTAATTTTATGGCTGAAGTCACTGTCCACAGTGATTTTGGAGCTAAAGAAAATACTCTGTCACTGTTTCTATTGTTTCCCCGTCTATTTGCCATGAAGTGATGGGACCAGATGTGATGATCTTCGTTTTTTTATTGTTGAGTTCTAGGCCAGCTTTTCCACTCTCCTCTTTAACCTTCATCATGGGGCTGTTCAGTTCCTCTTTGCTTTCTGCCATTTAGGTGGGGTTGTCTGCATATCTGAGCTTACTGATATTTCTCCCAGCAATCTTGATTCCAGCTTGAGTTTCATCCAGCCTGGCTGTACATCACATGATATATTCTGCATATAAGTTAAAAAATCAGGGTGACAATATATAACCTTGATGTACTCCTTTCCCAGTTTTGAACCAGTCCATCATTACAACAGTCTAAATTGTTTAAACAGTGTAAATTATCTAAATTGTCTAAACAGTCTAAATTTTTCTTAACGTTTACAGGTTTCTCTGGAGGCAGGTAAGGTGTTCTGGTATTCCCATCTCTTCAAGAATTTTCCATGGTTTGTTGTGATCCATACAGTCAAAGCTTTAGCATAGTCAATGAAGCAGAAGTAGATGTTTTTCTGGAATTCCCTTACTTTTTCTATGATCCAACAGATGTTGGAGTTTGATCTCTGGTTCCTCTGCCTTTTCTGAATCCAGCTTGTACACCTGGAAGTTCTCAGTTCATGTACTGTTGAAACCTAGATTGAAGGATTTTGAGCCTTACCTTGCTAGCATGTGAAATGAGCACAGTTGTGCAGTAGTTTGCATATTTCCTTGGCAATGCCCTTCTTTGAAATTGGAATGACCACTGAGCGGAGTAGTGATGCTGGCTAGTGCTTAGTTAGGCAGTAAAACTATTAAATGTGTACAGTAAGATCATTTGAAAGAGAGAGGCTACATTCACGTGAATATTACATTATATTGCTATCATTGTTGTATATTATTATTAGTTATTATATTATGGCTAATCTCTCACTAGGTCTAATTTATAAGTTAAACTTTACCATAATGTGTATGCAAGGAAAAAGCATAGTGTAAATAGGGTTCGGTACTATCCCTGGTTTTAGGCATGCAATTGGAACATATTTCCTGTGAGTAAGGGGAAAATATTGTATGTAAATAATTAACAATTATGAAAAGCAAAAAGTTAAGTGAATTATGTGAGTGGCTCTATGTGTGCTGTGAGGCTCAAATGAGGGAGTAATGATCATTTAGCACAGTCTTTTCTGTTACCTTTTGCATTTTTCTTAAATATTCTTCTTATTTTTACTTTAAATTAATATTAAAGGTATTTTCCTACAGTTGTTGAACTTGAAGAAAAAAATATATACAAGTTACCCCCCCACTGCTTAAATGGTTTTAAGCAATTTTCCTTTTTCTTAAACAGAGATACCAAAAGCATTTTAGACATTACATAAAATTGACATCTGTTTTAAAAAAAAAATAGTGCTTTTATTCCGACTAGCAGCTGTCAAATATATACTTCAAATTCAGCCATAAATGGATTCACAGTGTAGTCATATGTGTTGAAATGACATTATGAGTTTGCAATATATTTGAATTCAAAAGTTTCTGTTTTAAGTGTTGATTTTTATAAAGAGAAACAAGACAAACTGAATCAAATTTTTGTATTTTTTATATAAGATAAATAACTTTCTAAATGATAAAAACATTTTAAAAGGTGAATCAAACATGCTATTAAGTATAAAATATTTTGGAGGCTTGAGGAACATTTATGCTATGAAACATTCATTTTCCTTTATCCATCCTTCAAAAGTCCAGGCCTCATTTTCCTTTAATTCAACAGTTAACTGTTGTTGTTGTTGAATTAGTAAGTCATGTCCAACTCTGTGACCCGATGGACTGTAGCTTGCCAGGCTCCTTTGTGTTCTCCAGGCAAGAATACTAGAGTAGGTAGGCTGACTCAGGGATTGAACCCAGGTCTCCTGCATTGCATATTGATTATACTAAAGCCTCTGAGGAATGAATAACAGGAAATAAAACTCTCTCTTTACCTGGAAATCAATGGTGTGTGTCTGTGTGTGTCTGTGTGTGTGTGTGTGTGTGTGTGTGTGTCTGTGTGTGTTTCCCTCATAGCTCAGTTGGTAAAGAATCTGCCTGCAATGCGGGAGACCTGGATTTAATCCCTGGGTTGGGAGGATCCCCTGGAGAAGGGAAAGGCTACCCACTTCAGTATTCTGGCCTGGAGAATTCCAAGGACTATACAGTCCATGGAGTCACAAATAAGTGACTTTCACTTTCATTATATATATATATAGAGAGAGAGAGAAAGAGAGTTATCATTTTTAAATTATTTATTTTATTGAAGTATACTTTATTTACAATGTTGTATTAGTTTCATATGTACAGCAAAGTGACTCAGTTATACATACATACATACCTGCATTTTCAGAGTCTTTTCCCTTAAAGGTTTTCCTTTAAAGATTTTATTGAATATAGTTCTCTGAGCTATACAGTAGGCCCTTGTTTGTTATCTATTTATCTGTACCTGAATGTAATCATTTAAATGAGAGAGTTTTATACCAGCTGAGCATTCATTCATCAAATATTTCATTACTGACATACACAAGTTATTAAATAAAAAGATAGAACTGACTGCATGCCCAGTAAATTTGCTTACTAAAGAAATGAGTCACACACACACACACACACACACACACGTATATATATATTAGGGATTTCATGGTGGCTCAGTGGTAAAGAATCCACCCACAAATGCAGGATATGCAAGTTCGATCCCTGAGATGGGAAGATTCCCTGGAGAAGGAAATGTCAACCTGCTCAAATATTCTTGCCTGAGAAATCCCATGGACAGAGGAGCCTGGCAGGCTATAGTCCATGGTGGTGTAAAAGAGTCAGACACAACTAAGTGACTAAACAAGAGTGAACAACATGTATATAATAATAATATGTCAGAATGTCAAGTTTCATAGAAATAATTCCAAGTGAAATCAAAGCTGAAACAAAGAAAAGTCAGCAATGTTTAATGTAACCTTCCTCCCCCAACTGAGCTTTGGTACAACTTATAGTACCACTTGATACCTAGGTAGTATCTTACCTTGGAGATTCTGAACCTCAAACACCCAGGGTAGCTGTTCCTGGATTCCTGACCCACAGATACTGTGAGATAATATACAGTTGTTTTAAGCCACAACTTCTAAGTTTGGTGATTTTAAGTTTGAATGATTTGTTATATTTCAATAGATAACCAATACAATAATTATATTTGTTGTTGTTCAGTTGCTAAGTCATGTCCAGCTCTTCATAACCCCATGGACTGTAGCACGCCAGGCTCCTCTGTCCAAGGGATTATACAAAGAAGTTTAAAATTATGAGGTTAATAGGTTTATGGATGATATTTTCTTCACTGAGATATTTTTATTTTTCCCTAAAATTAAGCTAATTATCTGAATAATAGAAATTACTTAAAAATGCAATTCTTTGCTATTATAATCAAATATAAATATATTTTTCAATATCATTGTAATTCCAATGAGATTTTTTTATGACATCTCTTTTGAAAGTCTGGTTGCAATAAACATGACATGGAAACAGTAGTTTACATGGTAAAATAGTGGTAAAATGTAATGGTAAATGGAAAATAATGGTAAAATATAAATATGAAGCCTATTAAAATAACTGCTTTAGCTTTCTAAATAAAGACATATTAAGATTCTTCAGAGGAAATATAAATGACATGAATCCCAGTTATATATCTTATATATTTATATCATTAACTATATATTTGAAAGTTATTAAATGCTACTATATTACTGAAAAAATATTACCTATGAACTTAACTGAGAAAAAATAATCTTCCTTATCAGTAAACAAGAATGACTTTCCATTCTTTTTTTTTTTATTTTATTTTTTAACTTTACAATATTGTATTGGTTTGCCATATATCGAAATGAATCCGCCACAGGTATACATGTGTTCCCCATCCTGAACCCTCCTCCCTCCTCCCTCCGCATACCATCCCTCTGGGTCGTCCCAGTGCACCAGCCCCAAGCATCCAGTATCGTGCATCAGACCTGAACTGGCGACTCGTTTCATATATGATATTATACATATTTCAATGCCATTCTCCCAAATCATCCCACCCTCTCCCTCTCCCACAGAGTCCAAAAGACTGTTCCAGTATGATAACCTTACACTAGTAGAAAAGAATGACAATGTTAGATACATACATTAAAAAATAATGCTAAAACTACTTTCGTTAGCACCCTGTTGGCTAATACTTTATGTCTATTGTGTCTAATTTACAGATTTATCTTTCCTTCTGTAGTTTTATTTTTGTTTAATAATATGAGTAAAGTACACAGAAGAATTCACATTAAATGTTCTTTTATTGATATTATAAATGTAATCATAAAAGGTTTTTTTTAGGCCATTGGGATACCATATCCTTCAACATGACACCATTTTTATTAGATAGAAGCCACATCCTGAATAACTTTTTTTTTGTTCATGAAGAAATTTATGTTATCTATCTTGATTTCCATGTTTCAGTCACTTTTTCCATGTATTAGAGTTTGCCTTTTTGGTTGTTCTTTGCTCAGCACCTGTAACCTATTTTATCTTTCTCAAAGGTTTTTGCCCTTTCACAGAACCTCTCTTCTATTGTCAATGACTAGTTATTCTCTTGCTGTCTCTGTTAAAGGACACATTTTATTTCAGTACAACCTTACACTTATTGCAGGCATTAGTAGTGATAATTACTTTGAGAGTATATCCATTATAGAATTAGAGCTTCAGATGCAAAATATCAATCCCATCCCATTGTTTTTCTCACCTCACAACAATATAAAACCTCTTCTAAATTTCAGGAGAAAATATTTGTTCTTTTAAATTGCATCTGTGATTTGAACTGATGCAAGTTTAATGAATTTCCATATTATAATGAATAATATAAATAAAATAAATAAATAAATAAAATAATATAAATTTATATTCAGTATAAATTTGAAAATAGTATGCCTAATCACAGTCACCCTGAAATAAAATGACTGAACAGAAATCTCCATTACATGCGAGCTTTTAAAAATCAATTTGAAACAAGAGGAGAGGGAAAATATAAATGATTAATGAGGATCCTCCACATTACCATGTGGATAGATGAAGAGATTTCATAGATGGTTGTTATTACTATAAATATAAAAATGCAATTTTGGAGGTGTATATTCTACCACTTTAAGAGAAAGTGATACACTGTGAGATAGGCTGAGTTAACACGAAAATTAGATAATCATGAAAGACTTTGCTACTGGAGATCACTGATAATATGGAGGTACTCTAGGATTTAAAAGAATAAAAATGGCAAGTCTATTTATGTGCAGTGAGAGTAACTATGTGTGCGTGCACGGTAAGTCTTCAGTTGTGTCTGACTCTGTGACCCTATAAATGGTAGCCCACCAGGCTCCTCTGTCCATTGGATTTTCCAGGCAAGAATACTGGGATGGGTTGCCATGTCATTCTCTGAATAACTATAGGATCATTCTCAAACACATTTCAATGGAAAATGATTTGCTTTGTTTATTTGTCACAGACTGCTACTTAAGAAAAGGAAGAAAATAAATTTTCATGTCTAGGTATAAGCTGACAAGTCCCTTATAACCTTCACATTGAATAAAGCAGAAGCACAGCAGCACACCACTTAGATGATTCACCAAGGAGAGGCATTCTGTTTATTATTGTTATTTTTCTAAAACTGACCTAACTTATTCACTGCAGAGAAAGTCCCTAATCAATTCAAAATTCCCTTGATGTAGAAGAGTACTTAGCAGCAGATATAGAAACAAAAGGAAAAAGTACTATAATTCTTACTTACAATACAGGAAATGAAATGCAACATTTTTTGTGTTGCATTTATTGTTGTGAAAAGTTACTCTTTCAATTTGATTGTGATAATCAGAGTATGTCTACATATGGTAGAACTAATATATTCAGAAATCTTGACTTGGTGACATGATTATCTAATTAGTTCTCTCTTCCACACCCTCTGATATGGTTTTTAAAAGATTAAATTTTGAATGAGTTTTAAGAATGTAAAGTGATATTTTATATTAAATATATTAGTTTGTGATATATATTATATAATAATTTAGTTGAGGCCATATTAGAAGAAATCAGCAACCTCCACTTTGGAACCACTTTTCTAAATGTAGCTGAACAGAGGAAAATTATGGGTTAAATTTTTGGTGACCCTTGGAAGAATTTGAGAGACTATTAATTAGATTTTCTTTTGACCTTTAAATAGATGAAATACATGAAATTTAGAACTCTGGGCTTCTGCACCTATAATGGATGAAAGCTTTTAGAGTAGCTGAAAAATCTGTGTAGCCAATATTATTAGTTAAGAAAAATGAACACAGATTTAACCAGTTGCTTTCAATATAATATATATTTATTAGAATTAAACATTAATTTAAACTTATTCATAAGTAGTAAGTGTTCATAACTGGATTTATTTTCCAAAATTAAAAACTAATTTCTGCTTTGGTTATTATTTGAAACTTTGAAATTTTACAACATAATGTACACCATAACCTGTAAAATTTTAAATTAAGAGCAGGGTTACTCAAAGAGGGCAAACAACATGTTTAAAAATGAGATGGGTTTAAAAGTAATTCATGTGAGCCAATAAATTCTCTATTTTTCATGAATTGTGTTTCAGCATTTTCTTTTTTTTTTTACATTGGTAATTTTCTTTTTTTTAATTATTTTTTTAATTTTATTTTATTTTTAAACTTTACATAATTGTATTAGTTTTGCCAAATATCAAAATGAATCCATCACAGGTATATATGTGCTCCCCATCCTGAACCCTCCTCTCTCCTCCCTCCCCATACCATCCCTCTGGGTCGTCCCAGTGCACTAGCCCCAAGCATCCTTTAAAAGTGTACTAAACTATATTATGTGGCAAAGTTATGACCCATAGGATGCTTATGCTCAGACTTTAATTATTTAAAACACATACAAAGAGACCAAGTATCTAAATAATTTTCATATGTGTACCTATAAACTGTGAGTAATTCCTAAAGTGTTGTAATCATTACATTAAAGAAGGGCACAGTAACCGTGATACATAAATACATAACTTATAATTGTCCATGATGCTAGAAGTAAATTTTATATATATATCAAAGTTAGCCACTCTAATAATAACCTGCGTTTTGTAAAGTTGCATTTTGTAAAGACTATGTAACGACATCTCTGCAATGTATCACAGTGCTGTCCTGTGCTTGGTCATTCAGTAGTGTCTGACTCTTTGCAACCCCACAGACCAAGAGCCCCACCAGGCTCCTCTGTCCGTGGGGATTCTCCAGGCAAGAGTCCTGGAGTGGGTTGCCATGCCCTTCTCCATGGGATTTTCCCAACCCAGGGACAGAACCCAGGTCCTCTGCATTGCAGGCAGATTCTTTACCATCTGAGCCACCAAGGAAGCCCAAGAATACTGAGGTGGGTAGCCTATCCCTTCCCCAGGGGAACTTCCCGTCTAAGGAATCAAACCAGTGTCTCCTGCATTGCAGGGGGCATACTCGGGAAGCCCAACACAATGTTACCTGTTTAGTATTCTAAAGGTGAAAGTTATGTTTGCAAAATAAGTAATAATAATACAAACCTATATTTATGATACCTGAAATATAGCTTGAATTTTAAAAATGAATTATGATATAAATAGAAACATGTTCTGAGCGTACATATCCCCTTCATTAATTAAATATCAGTATGGAGTATTTTTCTGTTTTATAAACTATAATAAATGCTTTCCTTTATTTACTTGCCACATCTTGTTCAGAGATACCCAAAACATAGTATTTAATCTTAGCAACATTCAGCTTCCCTCATGGCTCAGCTGGTAAAGAATCTGTCTGCAATATGGGAGATTTAGGTTCAATCCCCTGGGTTGGGAAGATTCCCCTGGAGAAGGGAAAGTCTACCCACTCCAATATTCTGGCTGGAGAAATTCATGGACTATATAGTCCATGGGGTCACAAAGAGTCAGACATAACTGAGTGACTTTCACTTTCAACATTCAGCTTAAGGTACTTGGAAACAATCTTTTTTTTGATACAATAGTCATATTTTTATCTATTCTTTAGTCTTTATAGTTTACAGTAGTTTCCATTTCTAAAAGAGCAGTTTATTGTCTCATTAGTGTAAAAATAATAGCTATCTAATTGTTCCTCCTGTTTTTCACTTTTATCATCCTATAGTCATTTCTGAAATGTGACTACTTCAATGAGGTCCACACTCCCTGGGGAGGTATACAGAGGTTTGATGATCAGATTCTTCTTTTTCCTGCACACACCTGCTCACTATACTCTAGTTACAGTCACTCAACTTGTGTTCCTGGATCAGGGTTTGTTTGTATTAACCTGTATCTGCATGAAACATTCCAGAATCTTCACAAGGGTGGCTGTTTTTCTGCACTTGATCTCAACTCATATGTTCATAAGAGAGCCTTCTCCTGACTCCCATTGTAAAGAAGGTACCTCCACTCAGGCTCCCCATTATCTTCATTCACATTAGTGTAACTAACTTTTCCTCAAATTTTGACACTTTGTGAAATAATTAACTTATTGATTATTTCTTTACCTCCCACAGAATATAATAATAATGAACAAGTGACTTGTTCTCTGTGTGTCCCCAACAACAGTGACTGTCCCTGGCATATAGAATCCACTCAGTAAATATTTTTGACCCAATGAAGAAAAATGGATGTGCAAAAGATTAGACTTGAAATTCATTCTATGTACATGTTAGCTCTGTGAATAAGAAGCCTAGGAAAATAATTTAGTTTGCTTGAGTTCTGTTCACTCATTTCAGACGGAGAGTGGTTTTGAATTAAGTAAACTTGAAAATCCCTTTTATGAAATAATCAATTAATAAGCCATATATATATATTCCTCTAAAATTTTAATACTAGACAGACAATGTTGAAAGGGTAATAATGCTTTTAGTCAAAGTAGAGACATATGCCATTCTTTTGTAGTAGGTAGTTGGGTGATATAAAATGAACATAAAATATTTTTATCAAAAGGGTAAATAATTATGTCATATCTAGGCAGATATGTAGGACTTCCCAGATGGTGCAGTGGTAAAAAATCCACCTGCCAATTTCATGAACAGAGGAGACTGGTAGGCTCCATGGGGTCACAGAGAGACAGGACTGAGTGTCTGAGCACACACACACACAAGGCAGATATGCACAGCTCACTCTGAAAAAAACTTTAATAAAAACATACTATTGAGTAATATTTCATACATAATTGTTTTAAGCAATACCATTAAATAATCTGTTGTGTCTCTCCACAGATGTGAGGTTTTAGCTTGAATGAACTTGCTAAACAGATCAATTAAAATCATCATTTAGTTACATTAACTCTCCCCCCCTTTCACCCATCAATCAGTCAAATTTCCGTTCATTTTTGGTTGAATTATAAAATTTGATTCATGGTACATTTAAGTGAATATGTCTACTCAAAAATGCAGTTTTATAGTGTAGTTGCAGCATGTTTTTTCCAAGGAGATATTTTTTATTCAATTCAGGTTTCACAAGTTAAATCGAGTGCTTCTTTCTTATGTTACCTTGTAGCTTTTAATTTATGATTTATGGGTGATCCATGAAAAGTAAAATGCCACTCATTAAAATTAAGGATCATTACTTTGCAATGAATTTCATCAGGTGCATGATGTGTCAATGAGAAAGATTTCTGATTCTTGTCAATGCAAACTTGGAAAGCTGACCTATAAACGGGTAAAAAGAAGGAACATCTCAAATAAAAGTACAAAATAACAATTCTTGTTTTATTTCTTTTCTTGTTTGTTTGTTTTATTTAGATTAATGAAAAATGACAAAAATAGCACACATAGGTAATCATTAAACCCAGCCTCCCAACACAGTTCATCATATTGAATAAATAGTTTGAAGTTGGCTTCTTTAATTTTTAACTAATGCTGTAATAAGAGATAGAAAAATGATTGACAAGCATTTATAGAAAAGTTGCCAGGAACAAGAAGAAATCATAAATTAATTAAAGATCTGTTTCCAAAAACCTTTATTTTCCTTATTTCTTTATCATTGTCCCCCAACCTTCTAGAGCAACAATTGCCTCATAAGGGCTTCCCCTTATTGCAATAAGGACTTCCCAGGTGACTCAGTGGTAAAGAATATATCAGCAATGCAGGAGACATGGGTTTGATCTCTAAGTTGGGAAGATTCCCTAGAGTAGGAAATGGCAGCACACAGCACATATCACAATAAATATTTATCATTATGTTTCACTAAGTATTTATTATGAGTGTCTTTCTGAAATATATATATATATATATAAAATGTTTTCCTGAATACAAACTCAATTTATATTCCATTTTCTCTCCTTTTCTTCCCACTCACTCTGATGTATTTTATATTTATTACCTCTATTTTCCTTAAATATTATAAGCATCTACCTTTTAAATAAATTAGCTCACTCTGGATATTATTCAAAACTTAATCATTCTATTTGTTAATGCATTTTTTGAGCTTTTCTTGTCAATAAAAGATATTCAGGATAATCTCCACATGTCAAGATCCTTATATAGTCATGTCTGTAAGGATCTTTTTCTTTATAAGATAACATTTACAGGTTCAAGTGTTTAGAACCTGATATCTTCAAGTGGCCATTAGTATACTTGCGGCATGTGTGTGTGCTAAGTTGGTTCATTTGTGCCCCTTTTTGACCCAACAGACTGTAGCCCACCAGTCTCCTCTGTCCATGGGATTCTCCAGGCAAGAATACTGGAGTGGGTTGCCATCACTTTCTTCAAGGAATCTTCCCCACCCAGGGATCAAACCAGTGTCTCCTGAAGCTATGGGCTTTTCTTGGTTTTGATAATCTGTATGACTAGTAGATTATTTCAGAGAAGGTAATAGTACTCCACTCCAGTACTCTTGCCTGGAAAATCCCATAGATGGAGGAGCCTGGTGGGTTGCAGTCCATGGGGTCGCGAAGAGTCATACACGACTGCGCGACTTCACTTTCACTTTTCACTTTCCGGCATTGGAGAAGGAAATGGCAATCCAGTGTTCTCCAGTGTTCTTGCCTGGAGAATCCCAGGGTTGGGGGAGCCTGGTGGGCTGCCCTCTATGGGGTTGCACAGAGTCGGACATGACTGAAGCAACTTAGTAGTAGCAGCAGCATGACTAGTAGATTACTGATAAAATATCCTCAAATTGGGACTTTTCTATGTTTTACTCAAGATTAACTTTACATAGACGAGTCCCAGTTTGGAATATTTTATCAGTAATCTACTAATCAAAGTCTTTGACTGTCTGGATCAAAATAAACTGTGGAAAATTATGAAAGAGATGGGCATACCAGACCATCTGACCTGCCTCTTGAAAAACCTATATGCAGGTCAGGAAGCAACAGTTAGAACTGGAACTGGAACAGACTGGTTCCAAATAGGAAAAGGATTATATTGTCACTCTGCTTATTTAACTTATATGCAGAGTACATCATGGGAAATGGTGGGCTGGATGAAGCACAAGCTGGAATCAAGATTGCCAGGAGAAATATCAATAACCTCAAATATGCAGATAACACCACCCTTATGGCAGAAAGTGAAGAACTAAAGAGCCTCTTGATGAAAGTGAAAGAGGAGAGTGAAAAAGTTGGCTCAAAGCTCAACATTCAGAAAATGAATATCATGGCATCTGGTCCCATTACTTCATGGGAAATAGATGGGGAAACAGTGGAAACAGTGGCTGAATTTATTTTTCTGGACTCCAAAATCACTGCAGATGGTGACTGCAGCAATGAAATTAAAATGCTTACTCCTTGGAAGGAAAGTTATGATAAACCCAGACAGCATATTAAAAAAAGCAGAGACATTACTTTGCCAACAAAGGTCCATCTAGTCAAGGCTCTGGTTTTTCAAGTGATCATGTATGGATGTGAGGGTTGGACTGTGAAGAAGGCTGAGCACCAAAGAATTGATGCTTTTGAACTGTGGTGTTGGAGAAGACTCTTGAGAGTCCCTTGGACTGCAAGGAGATCCAACCAGTCCATTCTGAAGGAGATCAGCCCTGGGATTTCTTTGGAAGGAATGATGCTAAAGCTGAAACTTCAGTACTTTGGCCACCTCGTGCAAAGAGTTGACTCACTGGAAAAGACTCTGATGCTGGGAGGGATTGGGGACAGCAGGAGAAGGGGACGACAGAGGATGAGATCT
>NW_011495086.1:6277137-6277209 GCF_000754665.1 Bison bison bison | reverse complement strand
AGACAGGTCACAAAGAGTCAGACATAACTGAGTGACTTTCACTTTCAACATTCAGCTTAAGGTACTTGGAAA
>NW_011495086.1:6274898-6277037 GCF_000754665.1 Bison bison bison | reverse complement strand
CACTGGAAAAGACTCTGATGCTGGGAGGGATTGGGGACAGCAGGAGAAGGGGACGACAGAGGATGAGATGGCTGGATGGCATCACTGACTCTATGGACATGAGTCTGAGTGAACTCCAGGAGATGGTGATGGACAGGGAGGCATGGCATGCTGCGATTCATGGGATCGCAAAGAGTCGGACACGAGTGGGTCACTGAACTGAACTGAACCGAATCTACTAGTCATCCAGATTATCAAAACCAAGATAGTCTGAGAAATTTTCAAACAGGAGGAGACTAAGAACACATGGCTATTAAATATAATGTGATGTGGTATCCTGGATACAATTCTAGAGCAGCAACAAGAAAAAGAAGAAAAAGTTGAGGAAATGTGAACAGACTATATATTTTAGTTGTAATATTATTTCATTAATTATGGAAATTTACCATAATTATTTAATGATTATAAGAGTTAATACTGTGTGTTGATTATACAGGAACTATCTATACTATATTTATAATAATTCAGTAAATCAAAAACTTCCAACAAGTTATATTAAAATAAAGTTTAAAAAAGGATCCTCATTAGCAAGTATCTTGGCCATTTCTTGTAAGATTGCTACTAAATAGATTGCTACTAAATAGAGTGAAAACAGTATCATATTTTCAATTCCCTGATTCCCTCTTGCCTTTTGTCCACCGCAGCTGTGTCAGGTATGAAAGCAGGAACTATTATGACTATTATAGTCTTATTTCCCTTGTACTCAGATAGCCTTTTACATAGAGGTGAAACATAATTAATTGATAGAAAATAGCCAAGAGGACAAATTTTCTCAAATTGATTTACTGGCCAATGAAAAATGGAGTTATAAGTGCATTTCTCTTTTTCTGTCAATATAAGTTTACAATACAATACAATATGATCATTGTAATATAAGTTATAAATATGATATACACAGAATAAAATAAACACATTTAAATGTAAAACTCTTGGTTTCAAAATAGCAATGATGCCTTGCACATATATGTATATATATGTACATAAACTTGGAAGTGGGTACTGTATTTATTTTTCTTAATATTATTATGAAGTCAACATTCTAACTAGAATTTTGTCAAGAGTTATGAAAGACGTTTTTCATACCTGCAAACTAGCAAGTTAACTTTCTACAATACCATGAAGGCTGCCAGAGGACATGGTTCTCCTAAGTCAGACACAAATAATTTTATTATGTGCTGTGGGAGCAGTAGATACAGTATCAGCATTCCTACTAGTTCTTTAAGTTCTGTTTCTCTGAGGGAGACATGAAAAGTATCAAAGGATACCTGTACAATATACTGAAGAGAATTTCAGGAGAGAAATCCCAAGTTTAGGGAAAATGACTATAATGAACTATGTATTTTTCAGGACACTCTGGAGAAACAGAACCAATAAGAAATATATATATATGTTTATCAGATCAAATCAGATCAGTCGCTCAGTCGTGTCCGACTCTTTGCGACCCCATGAATCGCAGCACGCCAGGCCTCCCTGTCCATCACCAACTCGCGGAGTTCACTGAGACTCATGTCCATTGAGTCAGTGATGCCATCCACCCATCTCATCCTCTGTATTCCCCTTCTCCTCTTGCCCCCAATCCCTCCCAGCATCAGAGTCTTTTCCAATGAGTCAACTCTTCACATGAAGTGGCCAAAATACTGGAGTTTCAGCTTCAGCACCATTCCTTCCAAAGAAAACCCAGGGCTGATCTCCTTCAGAATGGACTGGTTGGATCTCCTTGCAGTCAAAGGGACTCATAAGAGTCTTCTCCAACAACACAGTTCAAAAGCATCAATTCTTCGGCGCTCAGCCTTCTTCACAGTCCACCTCTCACATCCATACATGACCACAGGAAAAACCATAGCATTGACTAGCTGGACCTTTGTGGGCAAAGTAATGTCTCTGCTTTTGAATATGCTATCTAGGTTGGTCATAACTTTCCTTCCAAGGAGTAAGCGTCTTTTAATTTCATGGTTGCAGTCGCCATCTGTAGTGATTTTGGAGCCCAGAAAAATAAAGTCTGACACTGTTTCCACTGTTTCCCCATCTATTTCCCATGAAGTGATGGGACTGGATGCCATGATCTTTGTTTTCTGAATGTTGAGCTTTAAGCCAACTTTT
>NW_011495086.1:6265200-6274798 GCF_000754665.1 Bison bison bison | reverse complement strand
TGTGGGCAAAGTAATGTCTCTGCTTTTGAATATGCTATCTAGGTTGGTCATAACTTTCCTTCCAAGGAGTAAGCGTCTTTTAATTTCATGGTTGCAGTCGCCATCTGTAGTGATTTTGGAGCCCAGAAAAATAAAGTCTGACACTGTTTCCACTGTTTCCCCATCTATTTCCCATGAAGTGGTGGGACTGGATGCCATGATCTTCATTTTCTGAATGTTGAGCTTTAAGCCAACTTTTTCACTCTTCACTTTCACTTTCATCAAGAGGCTTTATAGTTCCTCTTCACTTTCTGCCATAAGGGTGATGTCGTCTGCATATCTGAGGTTATTGATATTTCTCCTGTCAATGTTGATTCCAGCTTTGTTTCTTCCAGTCCAGTGTTTCTCATGATGTACTCTACATATATGTTTATATATATATATATGTTTATGTATATATTAATATAATAAATATTTTATTTATAATAAAATAAATATGTATATATTTATTTGTACACACACACACACATATATATATATATATTTTTCATTGGTTCTGAGAGAGAGATTTGTGGTTTATCATAAATAACTGTCTCACATGACTATGGAGGCAAGCTGTGGAACCAGGAGAGCCAGTGTTACAGTTCCACTCTGAAAGCTGGCTCAACACCCAAGAAAAGCCAAGGTTTCAGTTTAAGTGTAAAGCCAGGCAAATAAAAACAAGGCCTCAGTTTGAAGGCTTTCAAGCAGAAGGAATTTGTTCTTCCTTACAGAAAAAGCTGTATTTTTGTCCTAATCAGGCCTTCAACTTATTGAATGAAGAAGATAATAGACATTAAGGAGGGCAATGTGCTCACTGAAATGTTAATCTCACCCACAAATACCCTCACAGACATGTCAGAAGAGTTGTGACCAAATATCTAAACACCCTGTGGCCCAGGCCAGTTGACACATAAACTAATCATCCTAGGCTGTTAGCCTGTCTGAATCTTCCTCCTAAAGAGGAATTATCTTTATTTGTTTTGATAACAAAAAAAAAAAAAAAAAAAACCTGCTACTTGCTCTGCTGGGAGAGAGTATATCTATTTTTCAAGGTTGTTCACTATGATCACACCTTTGAAATGATCAGTCAGTACAGTTCAGTCGCTCAGTTTCCCACTCTTTGCGACCCCATGAATTGCAGCATGCCAGAACTCCCTATCTATCATGAACTCCCGGAGTTCACCCAAACTCACGTCCATTGAGTTGGTGATGCTATCCAGTCATCTCATTCTCTGTCATCCCCTTCTCCTCCTGCCCCCAATCCCTCCCAGCATCAGAGTCTTTTCCAATGAGTCAATTCTTCGCATGAGGTGGCCAAAGTACTGGAGTTTCAGCTTCAGCATAGGCCCTTCCAATGAACACCCAGGACTGGTCTCCTTTACAATGGACTGGTTGGATCTCCTTGCAGTCCAAGGGACTCTCAAGAGTCTTCTCCAACACCACAGTTCAAAAGCATCAATTCTTTGGCATTCAGCTTTCTTCACAGTCCAACTCTCACATCCATACATGACCACTGGAAAAACCATAGCCTTGATGGAACTTTGTAAGAAAAACAATGTCTCTACTTTTTAATATGTTATCTAGGTTGGTCATAACTTTGCTTCCAAGGAGTAAGCATAATTTAATTTCATGGCTGCAATCACCATCTGCAGTGATTTTGGAGCCCAGAAAAATAAAGTATGACACTGTTTCCACTGTTTCCCCATCTATTCCCCATGAAGTAAAGGGACCAGATGCCCTGATCTTAGTTTTCTGAATGTTGAGCTTTGAGCCAACCTTTTCATTCTCCTATTTCACTTTCATCAAGAGGCTTTTTAGTTCTTCTTCACTTTCTGCCATAAAGGTGGTGTCATCTGCATATCTGAGTTTATTGATATTTCTCCCAGCAATCTTGATTCCAGCTTGTGCTTCTTCCAGCCCAGCGTTTCTCATGATGTATTCTGCAAATATGTTAAATAAGCAAGGTGACAATATACAGCCTTGACGTACTCCTTTTCCTGTTTGCAACCAGTCTGTTGTTCCATGTCCAGTTCTAACTGTTGCTTCCTGACCTGCATATAGGTTTCTCAAGAGGCACGTCAGGTGGTCTGCTATTCCCATCTCTTTCAGAATTTTCCACAGTTTATTGTGATCCACACAGTCAAAGGCTTTGGCATAGTCAATAAAGCAGAAATAGATGTTTTTCTGGAACTGTCTTGTTTTTTCGATGACCCAGTGGATGTTGGCAATTTGGTCTCTGGTTCCTCTGCCTTTTCTAAAACCAGCTTGAATATCTGGAAGTTCATGGTTCATGTATTGCTGAAGACTGGCTTGGAGAATTTTGAGCATTACTTTACTAGCGTGTGAGATGAGTGCAATTCAGAGGTAGTATGAGCATTCTTTGGCATTGCCTTTCTTTGGGATTGGAATGAAAACTGACCTTTTCCAGTCCTGTTGCGGCTGCTGAGTTTTCCAAATTTGCTGGCATATTGAATCCAGCACTTTCACAGCATCATCTTTCAGGATTTGAAATAGCTCAGCTGGAATTCCATCACCTCCACTAGCTTTGTTCATAGTGATGCTTCCTAGGGCCCACTTGGCTTCACATTCCAGGATGTATGGCTCTAGGTGAGTGATCACACCATCATGATTATCTGGGTCATGAAGATCTTTTTTGCACAGTTTTTCTTTGTATTTTTGCCACCTTTTCTTAATATCTTCTGCTTCTGTTAGGTCCATACAATTTCTGTCCTTTATTGAGCCCATCTTTGCATGAAATGTTCCCTTGGTATCTCTAATTTTCTTGAAGAGATCTCTAGTCTTTCCCATTCGTTGTTTTCCTCTATTTCTTTGCATTGATTGCTGAGGAAGGCTTTCTTATCTCTCCTCGCTATTCTTTGGAACTCTGCATTCAGATGCTTATATCTTTCCTTTTCTCCTTTTCTTTTTGCTTCTCTTCTTTTCACAGCTATTTGTAAGGCCTCCTCAGACAGCCATTTTTCTTTTTTCATTTCTTTTCCATGTGGATGGCCTTGATCCCTGTCTCCTGTACAGTGCCATGAACTACCGTCCATAGTTCATCAGCCACTCTATCTGTCAGATCTAGGCCCTTAAATCTATTTCTCACTTCCACTGTATAATCATAAGGGATTTGATTTAGGTCATACCTGAATGGTCCAGTGGTTTTCCCTACTTTCTTCAATTTAAGTCTGAATTTGGCAAAAAGGAGTTCTTGGTCTGAGCCACAATCAGCTCCCTGTCTTGTTTTTTGCTGACTGTATATAGCTTCTCCATCTTTGGCTGCAAAGAATATAATCAGTCTGATTTTGGTGTTGACTATCTGGTGATGTCCATGTGTAGAGTCTTCTCTTGTGTTGATGGAAGAGGGTGTTTGCTATGACCAGTGCATTCTCTTGGCAAAACTCTATTAGCCTTTGCCATGCTTTATTCTGTACTCCAAGGCCAAATTTGCCTGTTACTCCAGGTGTTTCTTGACTTCCTACTTTTGCATTCCAGTCCAGATGAAAAGGACATCTTTTTTGGATGTGAGTTCTAAAAGGTCTTGTAAGTCTTCATAGAACCATTCAACATCAGCTTCTTCAGCATTACTGGTTTGGGTATAGACTTGGATTACTGTGATATTGAATGGTTTGCCTTGGAAACGAACAGAGATCATTCTGTCATTTTTGAGATTGCATCCAAGTATTGCATTTCAGACTCTTTTTTGACCATGATGGCTACTCCATTTCTTCTAAGGGATTCCTGCCCACAGTAGTAGATATAATGGTCATCTGAGTTAATTTCACCCATTCCAGTCCACTTTAGTTTGCTGATTCCTGGAATGTTAACGTTCACTCTTGGCATCTCCTGTTTGACCACTTCTAATTTGCCTTGATTCAGGGACCTAACATGCCAGGTATGCAATATAGCTTTTTATAGCATCAGACCTTACTTCTATCACCAGTCACATCCACAGCTGGGTATTGTTTTTGCTTTGGCTCCATCCCTTCATTCTTTCTGGAGTTATTTCTCCACTGATCTCCAGTAGCATATTGGGCACCTACCGACCTGGGGAGTTCCTCTTTCAGTATCCTATCATTTTGCCTTTTCATACTGTTCATGGGTTTCTCAAGGCAAGAATACTGAAATGATTTGTCATTCCCTTCTTCAGTGGGCCACATTCTGTCAGACCTCTCCACCATGACCCGCCCAACTTGGGTGGCCCCACACAGCATGGCTTAGTTTCATTTAATTAGACAAGGCTGTGGTCCATGTAATCAGACTATCTGTGATTAAGGTTCCAGTGTGTCTGCCCTCTGATGCCCTCTTGAAACACCTACCATCTTCCCTTGGGTTTCTCTTACCTTATATGTGGGGTGTCTCTTCATGGCAGCTCCAGCAGAGCGCGGCCACTGCTCCTTACGTTGGACGAGGGTTATCTCCTCACGGCCGCCCCTCCTGACCTTGAATGTGGAGTAGCTCTTCTCGGCCCTCCTGCGCCCGGGCCGCCACCGCTCCTTTGAAATGATAGTTAACACCAAAACCAAAGCCAGGCACTGACTCTACTCACAAAGACATACAGAAATGCAAAAGACCATAGAGGATTGTTTACCAACAAATTTGAGGGCCATTTGTCTCCATACCTAACTTGGATTATTTGTTTTAAAGCAGTCAATGGGCTGCTTTTAGAGTTTGACCTGATGAGCCTTGAAATAAACTTACAAACTTATATGGCTGGGAAAGATAGTATATGTAAAATAGTATCCAAATTACATGCCAAGTAATAACAAAAGTAGCAAAAGTTTAAAAACTTACCAGTAATTCTGTGTATAAATGACTATGGTGCCATGGCTATAGAGAAGTGATTTGCTAGGTCATTGCAGAACTTAATTTTAGAACCCAATTTTAAGTAAAATCTTTCCATAGTGTACTATAAAAATACTTCATCTTCTTTATTTGTATATGGCTTCAATAACATATCCATTTAATGTTACATAAATGTTTCATGTTTCACTTGCATCATATAAAAAAGAAATTATGTTGTGAAATTCCATGTGGATGATTACGGTCATTTCTCCAAGTTATCTGAAAAATAAAAACAGAATAAAGAGATATTCCTCCTGATGATGATGCCCAAAGTAAAACTATTGAAGACTGCATCTTTTAAGGGATATAGATTTTGTTACCCTCTCTCAATAATTAGTGGAAGGTCTGATAGCATCAGAGGAAACTATTTGTTTGGGTTTATTGAACACTTAATTTAGGGAAAACTGAATATCAGTTCTGATTTTCAACTTCATACTAAATTTCATGAAAGTTAGATGGCTATGCGTAGGCAATAATCAAGTACATACGTGTATAATATTTCATTGTGGGAATAGATGATAAGTATTATGATGAATAAGCAGAAAGTATAGGGATTAAAAAAATACTGGTGATGTTGGTGTGGATGGTGGTGAGGTTTTGTAATTCTAGCCCTTTAACTAGACTGATCTATTTAATGCTAAAGATTTGACTTACTAGTCTCCCAATCCTGAGATCTAGAACATCTGCTAATGGAAATCTTAATAATTGTGTATTGCATAACAAATTTAGGATATAATGAAACCCATTTGGGACTATGGAAATAACAAGTCATCAGTGCTTTTTGAAGGGGGTGTATTTATCTTCTGAAAATGCATAGAGACATTTTCATTTTTAGTATAGGAAATTTAGGTATATAGTTTTTGCAAGAAGAAGAAACAGAAAATGCACTATGGTATTTACACTTGATCATATGTTAGCATAGCTGAAAAACATATAAACAGAAAGAGTTGACTTCATATATTAGTATCCAATAGCTTCTTATGATTCCACTTTCATTTCATCATAAAACAGAGAAGCTTTTGAGAATTGAAAAAGCTCAGCTTGCTCTTGGTTAGATACTTTCATCATTAATGAGGCACTTAATATTACAAAGCACCTGCATATTTTTGAAATGTTTTGCTTTACAGTTTAAGATAGACTGTAAGAATATGTGCATGTGTTTATGGCCACAGATAACAAGCTGAAATAATGAGAAAAAGAGCAATATGATAAATTATTATTAGTGATCCCTCAGCAGGATTTCATATAGATGATATCATGCAACCTGCCAATACAGATGAGAGCATCCAGAAATCAGCTATAGAACAATGGTTAACAGTTTATTTAATACTTGAAGTGTTTTCAGTAGCATTTTGGAGGGGGGGGGTACTGTTGCCAGGGAACAAAAATCAGCTATCATTGAGATAACCTTGGAGAAATAATGACTTCCATTGTGTATGTAAATCTCCCTCACATCACTGAGTTTTAACACAGCTAAGATATTGTCACTTTTTAAAGAAATGAAGGATTTACTCTTATCAATTTTATAAAGGAAATCACTCCCCTGAAATAAATTATAATTTACCTTTTGTGAATGCTACAGAAGGGAAATTTGAGTTTTGTCATCTGTGTCAAAGTCAAATAAAAGAACAAAAAAGCAAAGCCCAGGTATAGCACCAGGCTAAACAGTAAACAAAGCATGGCATGTAAGCACTAGATTATTCAGGACATGTCTGTTTACACACCAGCTTCAGCTCATCAATTAGCAGACACTGTCATTGATCATTCTGACTAAAGGAAGTAGGTTAAACTATAGTTGGCCAGTCCCCATGGAGAAATTCATAGTATATGAGGAATGAGGCAAAGCTTAGGTAAAAAACTTAGTCCTTGTGGCTTGGCCTCAAAATTCACTTATCTGGCTGTATCTTATATAACCATTTTGCACCCCAACCCCCTGGCATTTACAAATGTTTCTCTGCATTTTAACTTTGACACCATTTTGGATGCTGATATTAATTTTGAATAGCAGTGTTTGATAGTAAATTATGTTTTTGTTTTTTAAAGGGTTTCCACCTTTCATCTTCTCTGGTTGATTATTCAAAGTGATTAGACTCCCAGACTCTGAAAATAGATATATAAGAATCCCTCATCCACTGTGCGTGGAGGTTGCTTTATGCCACTTTGCTTTTACAAAAGACTTGCATTGATAACTCTTCATTAACAAAAGAAATCCAAAGAGGATTATTTGCTTTTATGAAAAAATGCAGAAAGTGAAAATTATGTTCAGGGTTTGCTTTGCAGAGAGCAGTTAGCCAGTGCCAATGCTGAGCTGTGAGTGTGGCACCTTCAAGGTACTTCTGGGGAATTGTACTCAGCATCTCAGTATCAAGATGTCATAACTTTGAACTGTGTCCAT
This sequence comes from Bison bison bison, assembly GCF_000754665.1. Taxonomy (NCBI): domain Eukaryota; kingdom Metazoa; phylum Chordata; class Mammalia; order Artiodactyla; family Bovidae; genus Bison; species Bison bison. Next base: position 6,267,537 of record NW_011495086.1, on the reverse strand, counting down.
GAGCATCTGTGCTTTATCTCCATTTCTTTTGTGCACTCATTAGCAAGATGTGTAATTATTTGCTTTAAGTCATTTCAGCTTTCAAAAGTATCCTAGAAATTCTTTCAATTAACAGGTGAAACCTGTATATACTTTGCTTATATAAAACTACATAAGCACGTACATTTTTTATTCTATATACTTATATCTTAAACTTCTATGAATTAGTCGTTTCTCCTTTTTCTCTCTCAGTGCTAGCTTTTGAAGGAACGGGTTCCATATATGAAGTATGACTAACCTGAGACCACCAAGCAGTGAGAAGCCCAGAGTCCAGGAGAGGTCACGGAATACCAGACACCATGTGGATAGAGAGGTGAGTCTGGGGACACCAAGGTTCCAGCAGGTGAGTGAAGAAGCCACTATGGACATGGAAATGCTGGTCCCAACCACCCGGAAGATCAATCATAAATGAAGAACCCCAGATCCCTTCCTAAGTTACTGATATGTTTTGAAGAAAATTGCATTTTTTTTTATTTTTAAATATACTTATTTGGCTATTCTGGGTCTTAGTTCTGGCATGTGAGCTCTTAGTTACAGCAAGTGGGATCTAGATCCCTGAGCAGGGATGGAACCTGGACCCCCTGAATTGGGAACTCGGAGTCATAGACACTGGACCACCAGGAAAGTCCCTCCATGGTTGTTTAATCTACTGTTTCTGGAAGATTTACTCTTCAGCAACAGATAAAGAAAATGTTTTTCATCTGATATAATGATCACATACTTAAATCTGTCAAGAATTTCCCATGTTTTCACTTTCTGTTTTACTCAAGAGGTCAAATTCTTTCCCAGTGTTTCATCAAAACTTAAGACTTAGGTCGGTGCAAAACTACTGACAAGTCTTGTGCCTATAATAAAAATTTAAAAATAAATAACATATTTTGATCCCACTTAATGAACTCTTAGTAAAGGCTGAATTAAATGCTTTAACCTCCAGGTGTTTAAATGAGAAGCCAGTGTAGGGGTGGAGTGGCCATTTGTTGTTGTTCAGTTGCTAAATTGTGTCCAACTCTTTGTGGCCCCGTGGACTGCAGCACACCAGGCTCCCATGTCCTTCACTATCTCCCAGAGTTTGCTGAGATTCATGTCCATTAAATTGGTGATGCCATCCAACCATCTCATCCTCTGCTGCCCGCTTGTCCTCCTGCCCTCAATCTTTCCCAGCACCAGGGTCTTTTTCAATGAGTTGGCTTTTCACATCAGTTGGCCAAAGTATTGGAGCTTCAGCTTCAGTAACAGTCTTTTCCAGTGTACATTCAATGCTGATATCCTTTAGGACTGGCAGTGGCCATAAACGTATAAATTCTTCCTTTACCCTCCGGCTCATCTTCACTCAAGCCGTTAAGTCCCAACTTTGGCTGTGCTAGAGACCCTATCATTGTAAGAAGCCTTAACTCTTTCAATCTTATATCCTTTCCTGGGGAAATACTAAGTAAATTGCTGACAGACCATGTATCCTATATAAAAGTTTTGAAAAGCTCTGATTTTACGTGTTCCCAAGGCACCTCTTATTCAGCATGTTCTAATCAGTGGAAACAATCTTTTAATTCTAAACCTGTTTTTCTAATTTTTGACATATCGGTAAGTTTAAATAAGCTAGGAATTACTCCATTCTCTCCTGTTGTCTTGATTATTCTGTAACTATCACTTTTGTCATCAATTCCTGTCTATTTTTCTCCTGATTATTCTATTAATTCATGTTTTCTTCCCCTTTCCCACTGACACCCCCCTTCTCACTGACTTCATTCTAAGACACATCTCTATATATAGATTATTAGATTCATATCTATTTTTAAATATCTTTGTATTATTGCCTATTTATTTGAACCACAACTTATTATGTTGTATTAATATATAGGTTAAAAATCCACTAATATTTCTCCCTAACATAGAGAGTTTGCAGAAGGTAATGGCAACCCACTCCAGTACTCTTGCCTGGCATATCCCATGAACGGAGGGGCCTGGTAGGCTTCAGTCCATGGGGTCGCTAAGAGTTGGACACGACAGAGTGACTTTATTTTCACTTTTCACTTTCATGCATTGGAGAAGGAAATGGCAACCCACTCCAGTGCTCTTGCCTGGAGAATCCCAGGGATGGGGGAGCCTGGTGGGCTGCCGTCTATGGGGTCGCACAGAGTCGGACATGACTGAAGTGACTTAGCAGCAGCAATATAAAGAATTTAGACCTCACTAAAGAAAAAGCATGCTATAATAACACATAAAATATTACAATTGTTTATGGTAACACCTACATTCCTTAAAATAATTTACCAGGCCTCCTATATTATTGTCTTAGTTTTT
>NW_011495086.1:6249394-6265100 GCF_000754665.1 Bison bison bison | reverse complement strand
TTTTTTTGTTTTTTTTTTTTTTTTTTTATTTAAGCTGTGTCTCATATACGCACTCTTCCATTTGAGCTGTTTGCTCAAATCAAATGGAATAGTGATTTCTTACTCTTACCAAATTCATTCACAACTTTAGACCTTGCATATTGCCTTCTCTTGGCCTGAAGAACCCCTCATTCTTTCCAAGGCCAGTTTTGATTTTGTAAGATATCTTCAGTCAGTCTCAGTTTAGCTCTCCTTTTATCAGGAAAATCTGTTCCAATCTCTGCATGTTTGGCACTCATACAATGTATTCTCCACGCTAAGTAATCACAATAAAAATGGAGTGACTGCTTATTTTTAACTATTTATGCCATCTATGTGTGTGGCAAGTATTGAAGAAATATTGAAGAAATATTTTCCAAAGCACATAATAATTAAATTAGTTTACTACCATCTTGGTTAATAAAATAATTAATGTTCCAATATGTTAATTAATTAACCTGCTAATCAATACTTGGAAAGTGACTGCCTTCCTTAAACATGGCAAAATAATTGTCTCTCTCTTTTTTTTTTCTTGGTAACTCATAGAATACAGGATAAATCTTTAAAATTTAAGGGATTTGGATACTTTTATTGTAAAAACACTCCTTTAGGGTTGGAAAAATTAGATCACTTGCCTAAGGCCACATAGCCAGTTAAAAGCAAACTGTTATCACATGCCAGCGAGATTTCTCCACTCAATAACATTGGTATTTCTGCTTATAAATAATGTATTACTTTTGTCTAGCTGCATAACACAGTACTACAAACTTAGTATCTTAAAGCAACATATACTTATTATTTTATAATTTCTGTGATCATCTGCTCGAGACCTCACAGGTCTGTATTCAAGATGGCATCTGTGCTTCGGTCTCATCTTAGGTTTCAGATCCTCTTTCATGCTCACAGGGTTGGCAGAATTCAGTACCTTGCAGCAGCTGTGGAACTCCTGGTGACTAGCCTTCAAGGACAGCTGGAGATCATCTTTGTATCTTCTAGTCCCTCCCTTTTAATGTGCTCAACTGATTAGGTCATGGTTACTGTGTCTGATCCCTGGAGGAGGAAATGGCAACCCATTCCAGTATCACTGCCAGGAAAATTCCATGGACAGAGGACCCTGGTGGGGTGCAGTTGATGCATAGGGTTGGAAAGGGTCATACATGAATGAGCAACTAAACTAACTAAAGCTGATACCCTTCTTGATTAACTTATACTTAACTGATTAGTGACATTAATTTTATCTTCAGAATTCCTTTTTCATACAACATGATCATGGAAGTGGTTTCCTATCATGTTCTCAAAGTCTGTCTACCCTCAGAGAGAGAGGATTATACTAGGGCATGGAACCTTGGTGTCATTTTGCAATCTTGCCTATCTTGAAGGGATATGGTTTCCATATATGCGGAAATTAGAAAACTGTTACAGAAGAACCTATTTGCAGGGCAGGAATAAAGACACAGACAGAAAGAGCAGACATGTGGACATGGCAGGGTGGGGAGGGCAGTAGGGTGAATTTGGAGATTGGGATATATATATATATATATATATATATATATATATATATATACACACGCCATCATATGTAAAATAGATAGAGAGTGGGAACATGCTATAAAGCCCAGGAAGCTCAGCTGGAGGCTCTGTGATGACCTAGAGGAGTGGGAGGGAGGTCCAAGAGGGAAGGGATATATGTATATATACAGTTAATCCACTTCATTATACAGCAGAGATTAACACAGCATTGTAAGAAAAGTATACCTCAAATTTAAAGAAAGGGGGTGGAATATGGTTTCCTTTTGCATATGTTTTTAGAAATTATCAATTTTATTTTAATGAAAAAAATAGAATCTTCGTGACAAAATTGACTTTGAATTACCTATTCCCAATGGCGTTTCCCTCCTCTTACAACTGAGACAACCACAATCATAAATTTATAAGTTTACTTATGAAAAAATAAAAAGGGACTTCCTGAGTGGTGCTAGTGGTAAAGAACCCACCTCTCAGTGCAGGAGATGTAAGAGATGCTGGTTCAATCCTTGGGTCGGAGATGATTCCCTGGAGAAGGGCATGGCAACTCACTCCAGTATTCTTGCATGGAGAATCCCATGGACAAGGTAGCCTGATGAGCTACAGTTTATAGTGTCGCAAAGAGTTGGACATGACTGAAGTGACTTAGCAAAAAAAGTATAAAAAAATTATCATTTACTCTGTTGCTTTTCAAGTAGACTTTTATGAAATATTTTAGAGCAGCCCTTGTTTAATCTTAAGTTTAGAAATTATATATGAATGCTATCTCAATTTCATTATTTGCTATACGAAAAATTGTCCATATTATTAGTTATTTTTAACTGCTTAATTTCTAATATCTGAGGAAAATGATAAAATTTCTCTGGCATAACTGAAAATTTGTATCTTCATGATATTTTACTGAATTTTCCTTTCTTGATGTTGAGGCTTTGGCATCTGATATGAGGTGTACATATATTCATGATTTTTACATTGCCAAAAATATTTCTTTAACAAATTATAAAATATATATTTTATAAATAATACAGTTGATCCTGATTATTCATGGCTTCTATAATTGTGAGTTTTTCTACTAGTGAAAATTTATTTGTAAACTCAAAGTCAATACTCATGGCACTTTCATGATTATTCACAAGCACACATAATAATGAAAATTTGTGTTACCTGACATTCACATTCCCAGATGAGGCGGAATAAGAGTATGCTCTGCTTTCCTGTTTCAGCCTCATGCAGAGACGACCAGGGGATAGTGTGGGAGACAGGCCATGGAGTGCAAGAAGCTAGGTCTCTGGGGACACTTGGACTAGGTTTAAATCTTAAGTCTGGCACCTGAGTGGGAGGGCCTGAGAAAAGTGATTCAGGGTATATGAACTTGGGAAAACTCCAGGAGATGGTGAGGGACAGGGAGGCCTGGTGGGCTATAGTCCACGGAGTCACAAAGAGCCTGAAAACGACCTGCTAACTGAACAACAACAGGTAAATGACTTAAAAATTGTGAACCTCATTTTCTCTTTTGTAAAATAAAGAAATTAGCATTTACAAAGGTGAATTATTTTTAATTTGTAAGATTACAACCTATATGAGATTTTTACATATGTATATATAAATGCATGCACACATACAATATTCACCCATCCTAGGACAAATGACACAGTGTAACTTAATTCACTGTTTTTAATTGGCAAATGTATATAGCTACTGAGAATAAAAATCAATTGTGTAGTCTTATCCATCATCTTGGAGAAGGCAATGGCACCCCACTCCAGTACTCTTGCCTGGAAAATCCCATGGATGGAGGAGCCTGGTGGGCTGCAGTCCATGGGGTTGTGAAGAGTCGGACACGACTGAAAGTCTTCACTTTCACTTTTTACTTTCATGCATTGGAGATAGAAATGGCAACCCACTCCAGTGTTCTTGCCTGGAGAATCCCAGAGTCAGGGGAGCCTGGTGGGCTGCCATCAGTGGGGTCGCACAGAGTCGGACACGACTGAAGCGACTTAGCAGCAGCATCCATCATTTTAATACTTATATCATATTTTTCTGTGATATTAATTTTACTTCAGTGATATTTTTTGCTTAATGCTTTCCTCAGTCCAGTTCAGTTCAGTCGCCCAATCCTCCCTGGCTCTTTTGACCCCAGGGACTGCAGCACGCCAGGCCATCACCAAGTCTGGGAGCTTACTCAAACTCATGTCCATTGAGTTGGTGATGCCATCCAACCATCTCATCCTCTGTTGTCCCCTGTTCCTCCTGCCCTCAATCTTTCCCAGCATCAGGGTCTTTTCCAATGAGTCAGCTCTTCGCTTCAGGTGGCCAAAATATTGGAGTTTCAGCTTCAGCATCAGTCCTTCCAATGAATATTCAGGACTGATTTCCTTTACGATTGACTGGTTGGATCTCCTTGCAGTCCAAGGGACTGTCAAGAGTCTTCTCCAGTACCACAGTTCCAAAGCATTAATTCTTTGGTGCTCAGCTTTCTTTATAGTCCAACTCTTACATCCATACATGACTACTGGAAAAATCGTTGCTATGACTAGATAGACTTTGGTGGCAAAGTAATGTCTCTTCTTTTTAATATGTTGTCTTGGTTGGTCATAGCTTTCCTTCCAAGCAGCAAATATCTTTTAATTTCAAGGCTGCAGTCACTAGCTTCAGTGATTTGGAGCACAAGAAAATAAAGTCTCTCACTAATTCCAATATTTCCCCATCTATTTGCCTTGAAGTGATGAGACTGGATAACATGATTTTAGTTTTCTGAAAGTTGAGTTTTAAGCCAACTTTTTTACTCTCCTTTTTCACTTTCATCAATAGGCTCTTTAGTCTGCCATAAGGGTGGTGTCTTCTGCATATCTGTGGTTATTGATATTTCTCCTGGCAATCTTGATTCCAGCTTGTGCTTCATCAAGTCCAGCATTTCGCATGATGTACTCTGCATATAAGTTAAATAAGCAGGATGACAATATACAGCCTTGACGTACTCCTTTCCCGATTTGGAACCAGTCTGTTTTTCCATGTCTAGTTCTAGCTGTTGCTTCTTGACGTGCATACTGATTTCTCAGGAGGTAGGTAAGGTGGTGTGGTATTCCTGTCTCTTTAAGAATTTCCCAGTTTGCTGTGATCCACACAGAGGCTTTGGCATAGTCAATAAACAGAAGTAGATATTACTCTGGAACTCTCTTGCTTTTTTGATGATCCAGCAGATGTTGGCAATTTGATCTCTGGTTCCTCTGCCTTTTCTAGATCCAGCTTGAACATCTGGAATTTCATGGTTCAGGTACTGTTGAAGCCCATCTTGCAGAATTTTGAGCATTATTTGCTAGTATGAAAATGAGTGTAATTGTGTGGTAGTTTATACATTCTTTGGCATTGCCTCTCTTTGTGATTGGAATGAAAACTGATCTTTTCCAGTCCTCAGGCCACTGCTGAGTTTTCCAAGTTTGCTGGCATATTGAGGGCAGCAATTTCACAGCATCATCTTTTAAGATTTGAAATAGCTCAACCTGAATTCCATCACCTTCACTATGTTCATATTGATGCTTCGTAAGGCCCACTTGACTTCGCATCCCAGGATGGCTGTCTCTAGGTGAGTGATCACACCATCGTGGTTATCTGGGTCATGAAGATATTTTTGTAAAGTTCTTCTGTGTATTCTTGCCACCTCTTCTTAATATCTTCTGCTTCTGTTAGGTCCATACCATTTCTGTCCTTTATTGTGCCCATCTTTCCATGAAATGTTCCCTTGATATCTCTAATTTTCTTGAAAAGATCTTTAGCCTTTTCCATTCTATTGTTCTTCTCTATTTCTTTGAATTGATCATTGAGGAAGGCTTTCTTATCTCTCTGTGCTATTCTTTGGATTTCTGCAATCAAATGGGAATATCTTTCCTTTCTTCCTTTTTGTTTAGCTTCTCTTCTTTTCTCAACTATTTGAAAAGCCTCCTCAGACAATCATTCTACCTTTTTGCATTTCTTTTTCTTGGGGATGGTCTCGATCACTGCCTCCTGTGCAATGTCACGAACCTCTGTCCATAGTTCTTCAGGCATTCTTTCTACCATATCTAATCCCTTGAGTCTGTCATTTCCACTGTATAGTCGTAAGGGATTTGATTTAGTTCATACCTGAATGGTCTAGTGGTTTTCCCTGCTATCTTCAATTTAAGTCTGAATTTGGCAATGAGGAGTTCATGATCTGAGCCAACATATGGTGGAGATAATGAAGATAATGACCTCCTTCAAAAGGTCCCACGCAGGCACTGCCTCACTCAGTGCTTCTGACCTGAATCAGGCCACTGCCAACACGCACCTCCTCCTCAGTTGTGTCCTACTCTTTGCAACCCCATGGGCTGCCATACAGCAGGCTTCCCTGTCTTACACCAATGCCCAGAGCTTGTTCAAACTCATGTTCATCATAGCAATGGTGATGCCATCAAAGCATCTCATCCTCTATCTCCCCTTCTCCTCCTGTCCTCAATCTTTCCCAGTTTCAGGGTCTTTTCCAGTGACTCAGCTCTTCTCATCAGGTGGCCAAAGTATTGGAGTTTCAGCTTCAGCATCTGTCCTTCCAATGAACATTCAGGACTGATTTCCTTTAGGATTGATTAGTTGGACCTCCTTGCAGTCCAAGGGACTCTCAAGAGTCTTCTCCAACACCGCAGTACAAAAGCATCAATTCTTTGGCACTCAGCTTTCATTATAGTCCATCTCTCCCATCCAGACATGACTAATGGAAAAACCATGTAAGATCTTGCTTTTTAATATGCTGTCTAGTTTGATTATAGCTTTTCTTCCAAAGAGCAAGCATCTTTTAATTTCATGGCTGCAGTCATCATTATTTTGTTTTAATTTTTGTATTTTTTCCTATTTTTTCTTTATAACAAATACAAACTTTTATTACACTTTAAAAAATACTACTACATATTTTAATGCTTATTAATTTAATAATTTAGCTTGCATTTTCTCCCATGGGGAGTGGGGATAGAAGGATGCAAGATGAATTTAAAAGTATCTTCTGTATTCTTCCACAAACAATTTAATAATGTTTTTACTTCATGAAAAATATTAAACACATGAAATATTAAAGCTTGTAATGACAATGATACCAATAAAATAAATAGAAAGACTAGATTTACCTTTTTCCATGAATGACATATTATAAATTGAAGCAGCTCTAAATTTTACAGGTGACAGAGATGAAGAGTATGATTTAGTTTCTTATCACTTCAATGCCTTTAATGATAGTCTGCAAGTATTGATGCCTTTCCAATGAGTTTTACAGATGTTAACAATTACTTTTAGAGTTAGAAAGGGATTGAAAATTAGCATGGGTTCTTTTTTCTTCTTATAGTGCTATTTTCAGTTTTAGTAGGTTATGGAGTTATTTGTGTCAACTCTAACAGTTTTTTTCTGATATTGATGGCAACAGAAATATGTTTACCTCTCTACAATAAATCACTAAAGCTACTGAATCTTAGATTTTGTGGAATGATTCACAGGAAAGTGACACAATGTAGAAACTTCATTATTTATTTTATTAACTAATTGTAAATATATTTCAGTAGGTGCTCAGTTGTGTCTGACTCTTTGCAATGCTGTGGACTGTAGCCTATCAGACTTCTCTGTCTCTAGGATTTCTCAGGCAAGAATACTGGAGTACAGGTATTACTGGCAATAGAGGGTTGCCATTTTCTTCTCCAGTGGATCTTTCTGACCTAGGGATTGAAATCACATCTCCTGCTTGGCAGGCAGATTCTTTAACATTGAGCCACCTTGGAAGTCCCACAGTTCAATACAATTCTTATAAAAAGAGAAAAGCCAATTGCTTTGGAAAAGTAGATTATTAGTAGTACAAGATTGGAAAATAAGAAAAATATTTTTAACTTTATACAGTTGATCTAAGCCCTATTCTCTGAGTAATTCTCCAGTAACTTCTACTTTGGCATTTCATTGGGTGAAACTATTGAAAATCAAATGTTCTACAATTATCCATATGAAAAATTCCCTTATAGGTATGTAAATTCTGTAATATAAAGTTTGGAGGGTAATTTTAATATTTTTTAAATTTAGAATTCTATGTTTCACTCTTCTTGACTTATTTCTGTACAAAAAACTTAGTAGTCTCCCATTGTTATCCATTCATTATTTGAATGTGAACTCACTTTCACATTTTTCATTGGTTACTGCAGTCTCATAATTTAAATAATTTGTTGTTGCAGGAAACTTCAACAACTATAGTAGGAATTACTTATTTTCTTGCCTCTTCACAATTTTAATTTGCATAATATTCCTTATAGTAGTGAAAGTGCAACATGCAGTGACTACTCCTGACTGATCACTTTAATGAAATTCTGAACTTTCATCTGTAATATTTTTGTCCTAATAAAATATTCTGTGTCTCCATAAGATATATTGATGAAAAATATCATTATGCAATATGTCTTCATTATCCAGAAGCACTGCCTATTACTTCTTCCATCTCCTACTATCAGGTATAAAATGATTTCAGACAAGTCATATCACTTGCCAATCTTCAATGTAAATACTTACATTTCATAAAAGTTGCTTTTAATTAAGATATGTTTTATACTTTGAGCAGAGTTCAGATTAAATAATAATTTGTGATGTATCATATTTGAAAATACATAATTGCCATGCCACTTTTGGCAAAGTTTTAAGTGCCTGATTTTGTGCTGTGCTTTATCCCAATGCTTAATATGAAGAATATTAAGTAAAAATGATATTTCCATAAGTTATTATGTTACTCTGTTTTCTATTCTTTTTCCCAGTATGCACATGCAGTTTCTTATGTGGTTATTTCTACAACTGAATAAGTAGCAGATAATTATGTACTGTATAGTCTTTGAGGAAGATAGTAGACCTTGCCATTATCATTTGGAATTAATTTCGTTAAACAACAATTAGTACTGAGCTGCAAAGAGCAACAGCTTTATTTGGGGTCTTAGCAATTACGATTAGGGAAACCCAGATTCCAATAAAACTGAAAGAGTGTTCAGGTAAGCAAGTGGGTCAGGAGCTTATAAAGGCAAAAGATGGGTTCGTTAAAGCTTTCTTGCAAGAATTATGATTAACTCTGATGCAAAAAGAGAAATATTTGTCCTTGAGGGGTATACTGTCATGAGTTACTTAGAGTAGGGTCTGATAAGTATCTTGAGTTTCTCGAATATTGAGTTTCTAGAACATTCTGGATGCCTATTTTAAGACAATAAGTGATCAAATGTTCAGATTCCATCCAACTAAGGTGTGTATGAGTCTCACTTCCTCAATGGTCTCCTGGCTCCATTTTGGAGAGTGCTCTTAACAACACCAACTCCATTTTGACTCTCCCAGTTTAACAAGTATGAACACAATAAAACATTATAAACTGTTCTAATATGGTTAACTTGATAAATCAGGATGTTTTAGAAGATGTTCTTCAAAATATGTATATCAAAATATGTATATATATCAAAAACTCAAAACCAGTGAGACCACTGTTATTCCAAATAGTGTTTCAAGGTGGTAATTTAATTTAAATTATGAAAATAAAGTATTTTTAATATAAGGTGTATGCAGTCTTGTGATTCCTTTTTTTGTTTGTTTGTTTATATTTCTTTCAGCTCAATGTGTCTCCAACTAAGTGAATAGTTATTGCAAAGGCACAATATAGTGATTAGATTTTCATGAAGATGATGATATATTACTCCAAAGATGAAAGGAAATTAGAACCTCTCACTTAAAACAGGAAATGTTGACCCAAACTTCACAATATTACTTGAGTCTCTCCTTCTACATTACTTCACAGTCATGATGTTCTTCAATTCAACACAGTTGGACTAGAGATCAGTGTGCTTGAAATTAGATGTTCACAGGTCATAGAATTAATCTTAATCTCAGATATATGTAAAATCACAGTTTGATTTTTAAAATTTCTATAGGAGACGTTTTTAACTTTTAAAAATTTATAATAAAAACATAACATATAATGTTATAAAATAACATAAAATAAAAACATAACATAAAAATATAATAAGTCAAAGATGAGATTTATCATCTTACACATTTAAGTGTATAGTTTATTAATCTTTACAATATTTACATTGTTATGCAACAGAAGTCTAGAACTTCTTCAGCTTGCGAAGCCAAAATTGCATGCCTGTTGAAAAACAATTCCTCTTCTCCCTGCCCCAGCCCATGGGAACCACAATTCTACTTTTTATTTTTAGAGGTTTGATTACTTTAGATATATTACAGCATTATGCACAGTATTCAGGAATTGGAAGCAACCCAAATGTTCACAGAAGATGTATGGTGTTGGAGAGGAAGGAATTTTTCTCTACTCTTCTAGATTCTTCTGAATGGACTACAAATTATGTTGACATGAGATAGGAAAACAGAAGAAAATCAAACCAAATTCTAATAAGATGTATACAAGGGAGAGACACAAGAAAACTTGAATAATTCACCAACATGGCTGAAGCCGTTACTAAACAGCATCTTCAGCTAAAGACAAAACAAGATGTTGGGAGCAATGATTTGGGACTTACTAGGGGAAGAAGGCAATTCACGTGAAAGTAGAAAAACAAATGTTTATAGATGCAGAGAAAACTTTCAGCAAAATTCAACATCGATTTATGATGAAAACTCTGAAGAAAGTAGGCTTAGAAGAAACTTACCTTAACATAATAAAGGCCATATGTGACAAACCCACAGCAAACATCACTGTCAATGGTGACAAACTGAAAGCATTTCCTCTAAGATCAGGACCAAGACAAGGGTACCCAGTCACATCCAACATTCAACATAGTTTTGGAAGTCCTACCCATGGCAATCAGAGAGAAAAAGAAATAAAAGGAATCCAGATCAGATAAGAAGAAGCAAAACTATCACTGTTTGCATATGACTTGACACTATCCATAGAAAACCCTAAAGATTCCAGAAAAGTGCTATAACTAATTAGTGAATATAGTAAAGTCTCAGGATATAAAAGGAATATACAAAAATCCCTTGCATTTCTATACACTAACAATGAAAAATTAGAAAGAGAAGTTAAGAAAACAATCCCGTTCACCATTACAATGGAACAGAGCAAAATACCTAGGAATAAACGTACCTAGAGAGTCAAAAGGTCTGTATGCAGAAAACTATAAGACACTGATGAAAGAAATGAAAGATGACACAAAGAGATGGATAGATATACCATGTTCTTGGATTGGAAGAATCAATATTGTGAAAATGACTATAATATCCAGAGTTATCTACAGATTCCATGTACAGATACCAAACTATCAATGGTATTTCTCACATAACTAGAACAAAAAATTTCACTATTTGTATGGAAACACAAAAGACCCTAAATAGCAAAGCAACCTTGAGAAAGAAAAACAGAGCTGGAGGAATCAACCTTCTTCACATCAGACTATATTACAAAGCTACAGTCATCAAGATAGTGTGGTACTGGAATAAAACCAGAAATATAGACCAATGGAACAAGATAGAGACCCCAGAGAAAAACCCACACATCTGTGGGTACCTTGTCTTTGACAAAGACAGCAAGAATATACAATGGAGAAAAGATAGCCTCTTAAATAAGCGATGCTGGGAAACCTGGACAGCCATGTGTAAAAGAATGAAACTAGAACACTTCCTAACACCATGCACAAAAATAAAGAAAAGTGGATTAAATAATTAAATATAAGACCATAAACTATAAAGATCTTAGAGGAAAAACATAGGCAGTACATTATTTGACATAAATGACAGCAAGCTCTTCTTTGACCCACCTCCTTCAGTTCAGTTCAGTCACTCAGTCGTGTCCGACTCTTTGTGACCCCATGAATTGCAGCACGCCAGGCCTCCCTGTCCATCACCAACTCCCGGAGTTCATTCAGACTCACGTCCATCCAGTCAGTGATGCCATCCACCCATCTCATCCTCTGTCGTCCCCTTCTCCTCCTGCCCCCAATTCCTCCCAGTATCAGAGTCTTTTCCAATGAGTCAACTCTTTGCACGAGGTGGCCAAAGACTGGAGTTTCAGCTTTAGCATCAGTCCTTCCAAAGAACACCCAGGGCTAATATCCTTTAGAATGGACTGGTTGTATCTCCCTGCAGTCCAGGTGACCCTCAAGTATCTTCTCCAATACCACAGTTTAAAAGCATCAATTCTTCGGCGCTCAGCCTTCTTCACAATCCAACTCTCACATCCATACATGACCACAGGAAAAACCATAGCCTTGACTAGGCAGACCTTTGTGGGCAAAGTAATGTCTCTGCTTTTGAATATGCTAGCTAGGTTGGTCATAACTTTCCTTCCAAGGAGTAAGCGTCTTTTAATTTCATGGCTGCAGTCACCATCTGCAGTGATTTTGGAGCCCAAAAAAATAAAGTCTGACACTGTTTCCCCATCTATTTCCTATGAAGTGATGGGACCGGATGCCATGATCTTTGTTTTCTGAATGTTGAGCTTTAAGCCAACTTTTTCACTCTCCACTTTCACTTTCATCAAGAGGCTTTTTAGTTCTTCTTCACTTTCTGCCCTAAGGGTGGTGTCATCTGCATATCTGAGGTTATTAATATTTCTCCCGGCAATCTTGATTCCAGCTTGTGTTTCTTCCAGTCCAGCATTTCTCATGGTGCACTCTGCATGTAAGTTAAATAAGCAGGGTCACAATATACAACCTTGAAGTACTCCTTTTCCTATTTGGAACCAGTCTGTTGTTCCATGTCCAGTTCTAACTGTTGCTTCCTGACCTGCATATAAATAAAAACAAAAATAAATAAATAGTACCCTATTAAAAATTTTTGTACAGCAAAAGAAAGAACAAACAAGATTAAAGGACAACCCTCAGAATGAGAGAAAATAATTGCAAATGAAACAAATGACAAAGGATTAATCTCCAGAATATATTAATACTACAGTTGGCAAATAAACATACGAAAAAATACTCAGCATCCCTCATTATTACAGAAGTGCCAATCAAAACTACAATGAGGTATCATCTCACACCAATCAGAATGGCCATCATAAAAAATATACTAACAGTAAATGCTGGAAAGGGTGAGGAGAAAAGGAAACCCTCTTGCACTGTTGGTAGGAATGTAAACTGATACAGCCCCTATAGAGTACAGTATGGAGATTCCTTGAAAACTAGGAATAAAACTACCATATGACCCAACAATCCCACTCCTGAGCATATGCCCTAAGAAAACTGTAACTGAAAAAGATATATGTACCCCAGTATTCATTGTAGTACTCTTTACTGTAGCTAGGACATGGAAGCAACCTAGATATCCATCAACAGATGAATGGATAAAGAAGCTATGATACATATATACAATAGAATATTACTCAGTCATAAGAAAGAACACATTTGAGTTAGTTCTAATGAGGTAAATGAACCTAGAGCCTATTATATAGAGTGAAGTAAGTCAGAAAGAGAAAAACAAATATCATATATTGACATTTTATATATATATATATATATATGGAATCTAGAAAGATGATACTGATGAACCTATTTTCAGGGCAGCAGTGGAGACACAGATATAGTGAACGGACTTGTGGACACAGTAGGGGGAAGGTGAGGGAGGGACAAATTGAGAGACATATATATTTCCATATGTAAATAGATAGCCATTGGGAATTTGCTATGATGTATGATGCAGGGCGGAGAAGGCAATGGCATCCCACTTCAGTACTCTTGCCTGGAAAATCCCACGGATGGAGGAGCCTGGTAGGCTGAAGTCCATGGGGTCGCTAAGAGTCGGATATGACTGAGCAACTTCACTTTCACTTCATTTTCATGCATTAGAGAAGGAAATGGCAACCCACTCCAGTGTTCTTGCCTGGAGAATCCCAGGGACGGGGAGCCTGGTGGGCTGCCGTCTATGGGGTCTCACAGAGTCAGACACGACTGAAGTGACTTAGCAGCAGCAGCAGCAGCATGATGCAGGGAGCTCAAACCCAGTGCTCTGTGATAACCTAGAGGGATGGGATGGAGTGGAAGATGGGAGGAAAGTTCAAGAAGGAGGGGACATAAGTATAGCTGTGGCTGGTTCAAATTGACATATGGCAGAAACCAACACAATATTGTAACACAATTATTCTCCAATTTAAAATAAATAAAAAAAAAGGAAAAACAAAAACAATCAAATGCTTGGTAAACAGATTTTTGCTGCGCTGTGCATAGAGATTGGGACACAGGAATTTTAACAGACTTTTCCAGGTTCCTTTCTATCATACCTAGTTCATACTATACTATAATATATCTATGATGACAGCTCCATTCCTGTAAAAAGGCCTTTATCTAAATTCTTTCAGACAGTTAGGGGAAAAGTGAAAGGTTCTTCCTGAGGTCTTTTAGATCTTGACTGTTTTCAGCTCTGCATGCTAAAGAGACACATTTTGGGGTGACAAATATTGCTCCCTTACAATGGGCAAAAGAAACATGGCCTATACACACAAGGAAATATGATTTTGCTTTAAACAAAAAAGGATATTCTGTCACATGTTTGTAGCGTAAGCCCTGACAATTGGTTTTTCTTCTTTGTAATGCAAGTTCCTGACTTTAGCTTAGATTGCTGAGCTATCCATTTCCAAGAAGGCTATCTGAATAAACACTTTACCAGACATAGGACTGGAAGATGATTGAGGCCACACTCCCCTCCCTTTCCTTTCTCCCCACCTGCTCACCCCAGCTCAGAAGTTCCACCATTACAAGATATTTGGAAGATTTAGATTACTAGCAGTTTGGATACTTTTTCTTTTCTTGTTTTCTTTCTGTGCTTTGATTCCCACTCTTATGTCTTAAATTTACAAATACAGAGTGAACCCGTGGAAACTTAAGCCTTCACCCTTCACCCCAATAAAAACAGGTTCCCAGCCTTGCAGACTCCCTCTTGCTCTGTGGCCCCAGGCATGCTGTGTAACCTCCAGGAACTGTGAGTAATAAACCTTTTTATTTTTTCAGTTTTCTTGCTGAGGGTGTCTTGCAATCATATAAGAACCACAAAGGCTGATCCAGCAGCAAACATTAGTCCTTGAGGACATTATGCTAAGTAAAAAATCCAGTCACAAAAAGACAAATACTCTATGAGTCCACTTATGTGAAACATTAAATTTTAATTATTTTATTACTTTTTAAGTTTGTCAGTAAACTACAAACTTTAAGAGCATTTTAGATATGTGAAAAGAAAATCAAATGTAAATGGAATTGCTAAGAGAGTTCTTTAAAATGGAACCAGAAGCTATTGGGAAAGTGGGACTTAAGCACATCTCGGCCCAGATATGTGTGTGTTAGTCCCTCAGTCATATTCTACTCTTTTGCAACCCCATGGACTGTAGCCTGCCAGGCTCTTCTGTCCATGGAGTTCTCCAGGCAAGAATACTGGAGTGCATAGCCATATCCTTCTCCAGGGGATCTTCCCCATCCAGGGATCAAACCCAGGTCTCTGCACTGCAGGCAGATTCTTTATCATCTGAGCCACCAGGGAAACCCTGAGTCCAGATGGAATCTGCGAATTTTTGACCTGCTTCCCTCCTCAAAACACTAAGTTTTATGGAAATCTGTTCCTTCTAAATTGCAGTTCCTATAATTTCTTACTATAATTCTTAAGACTCCAAATAAAGCTCTTTGTTTTTTGTAGCCTCAATAGTAATTATTGTTTCCCAGATACAGCTCAGACACTTAGAATTTATTGACTATGTACTGTATAAAAGGAATGTTACTTCACACATGTGAGGTAATTAGTAGACCCATGTGACATTTAATCTCAAATAATTATAACTCGGATAATCTGTCAGTTGTCAAAGGATTAAATTTATAAACAAAAATTCCAGAGGAGCTGTATGTGTATTGTGTCATTTATTTAAAATATTTTAAAAGCATGGTGTTCCATGCCAAATAATAATTAGTAAGAAAATCACTGCATGTATTACATGTCCATATAGTTTGACACTTATTCCAAAAACATCCAGTTTTACTAAAGAAAGAAGTTTATATTGAGACAAATAGCTTATGCAAAATGGGCTTGATAAAGGACAGAAATGGTATGGACCTAACAGAAGCAGAAGATATTAATAAGAGGTGGCAAGAATACACAGAAGAACTGTACAAAAAAGATCTTCACAACCCAGATAATCACGATGGTGTGATCACTCACCTAGAGCCAG
>NW_011495086.1:6248536-6249294 GCF_000754665.1 Bison bison bison | reverse complement strand
TGAAGTCAAGTGGACCTTAGAAAGCATCACTACAAACAAAGCTAGTGGAGGTGATGGGATTCCAGTTGAGCTATTCCAAATCCTGAAAGATGATGCTGTGAAAGTGCTGCACTCAATATGCCAGCAAATTTGGAAAAGTCAGCAGTGGCCACAGGACTGGAAAAGGTCAGTTTTCATTCCAATCCCAAAGAAAGGCAAAGCCAAAGAATGCTCAAACTACTGCACAATTGCACTCATCTCATACACTAGTAAAGTAATGCTCAAAATTCTCCAAGCCAGGCTTCAGCAATACGTGAACCATGAACTTCCAGATGTTCAAGCTGGGTTTAGAAAAGGCAGTAGAATCAGAGGTCAAATTGCCAACATCCACTGGATCATGGAAAAAGGAAGTGAGTTCCAGAAAAACATCTACTTCTGCTTTATTGACTATGCCAAAGTCTTTGTGTGGATCACAATAAACTGTGGAAAATTCTGAAAGAGATAGGAATACCAGACCACCTGACCTGCCTCTTGAGAAACCTATATGCAAATCAGGCAGCAACAGTTAGAACTAGACATGGAACAACAGACTGGTTCCAAACAGGAAAAGGAGTACGTCAAGGCTGTATATTGGCACCTTGCTTATTTAACTTATATGCAGAGTACATCGTGAGAAACGCTAGGCTGGAAGAAGCACAAGCTGGAATCAAGATTGTCAGGAGAAATATCAATAATCTCAGATATGCAGATGACACCACCCTTATGGCAGAAAGTGAAGA
>NW_011495086.1:6232322-6248436 GCF_000754665.1 Bison bison bison | reverse complement strand
GAACTAAAAAGCCTCTTGATGAAAGTGAAAGAGGAGAGTGAAAAACTTGGCTTAAAGCTCAACATTCAGAAAACGAAGATCATGGCATCTGGTCCCATCACTCCACGGGAAATAGATGAGAAAACAGTGGAAACAGTGTCAGACTTTATTTTGTTAGGCTCCAAAATCACTGCAGATGGTGACTGCAGCCATGAAATTGAAAGAAGCTTACTCCTTGGAAGGAAAGTTATGACTAACCTAGATAGCATATTCAAAAGCAGAGACATTACTTTGCCCACAAACGTCTGTCTAGTCAAGGCTATGGTTTTTCCAGTGGTCATGTATGGATGTGAGAGTTGGACTGTGAAGAAAGCTGAGCGCCAAAGCATTGATGCTTTTGAACTGTGGTGTTGGAGAAGATTTTTGAGAGTCCCCTGGACTGCAAGGAGATCCAACCAGTCCATTCTAAAGGATATCAGTCCTGGGTGTTCTTTGGAAGGAATGATGCTAAAGCTGAAACTCCAGTCTTTGGCCACTTCATGCAAAGAGTTGACTCATTGGAAAAGACTCTAATACTGGGAGGGATTGGGGCAGGAGGAGAAGGGGATGACAGAGGATGAGATGGCTGGCATCACCGACTTGATGGACATGAGTTTGAGTGAACTCCGGGAGTTGGTGATGGACAGGGAGGGCTGGTGTGCTGCAATTCATGGGGTCGCAAAGAGTCAGACACAACTGAGCGACTGAACTGAACTGAACTGAACTAAAGATACATTTCAAAGTAACCAGAGAGATAATGTCTTTTGCCCTGAGAATATTCTAAAACTAGGAAAATAAGGTTGTTTTATAGTAATCTTATTGCTTATATTTAATTTATAATATATATATACATTAAATATATAATATTATAGTTGATTTAAGTGGTGACATGTTACTTCTTGTTGGAAAGAGCCAATAATTTGATACCCTTCATTTTTTACAAAAACAGAAAATTGTCAGTCCTCTCTGATGGAAAGGTTATTTTAGGTTGATTATTTTTAACAAACAGCACACTTAGAGAAAACTCTGAAAATCAAGTAGAGGTTGCCTTTTTGAAAAATACATTTGCATTTATAAGAAAAATCTCCATTTGTATGAGTGTTTCCCTCTCTATTTCAGAAAGAAGAAGGTGATTAGATCTATAGAAACCCTGGGATAAGGGAAACACCTAAATCTGCTTAACAACCTGACCATTATTATTTGGATTTTTCCCAATAGCCTCCCACAACTGGCCTCCTCACTCCCCAGCATCTTACTGAAACATTTCAGTTATTCAGAGTTATTCAGTTTTCCTGAGTGTCTCCTATTTTAACAGGAGGTATTCATGTTATCAACTTCTGTTTCTTGGTCTCCTGTCAATCTGTCTTTTATTACAAGGCAAGTCTCAGCCAAGACCTTGAAGGTTAGAAGGAAAATCATTTTTCCTCTTCTACAATGTGAAAGATATCAACAAAAATTCAGATACAGAAAGATAAATCACCTTCTAATAAAGTAAGAATAATTATATTTAGTGTATGTTTACATTCAGTTTAACTGTGATAAATACTTTGCGTATGGAGCTTTTAGCCAGATAATAGTTTTTCACAATTTTCAGGTAAGGAAATAACATTAAAAAGATGTCCAAACATAATTTTTTAAACTGTGCCTTTGATTTCTATTTAGCATTGAGAAAAAATAAACCTATCATATTTTTCATTGAAAAAATCCTTTATGAAATGATAAAATTAAACAGTTCAACAAATGCTTAGGAATCCAGCTCCTAGATTTTAACTCCACGCTGCAGCTGTTGTAAAGAGATATTATATATATATATATATAAAGATATATATATAAAGAGATATAATAATATCTATATTATATATAGATATTTTATATATACATATATATATAGATATATATATATAGCAAACAGAAACCTCAATTAAATCAGGACTTCCCTGGTGCCGCAGAGGTTAAGAATCCACCTGCCAATGCAGGAGTCATAGGTTGATCTCTGGTCTGGGAACTAAGGGTCCACATGCCTTGGGTCACCTAAGCCTGTGCACCCCAACTTCTGAAGCCCATGCACATAGAGTCCACACTCTGCAACAAGAGAAGCCACCGTAAGGAGAAGCCCACACATCACTATTAGAGAGTAGCTCCCACTGACTGCAACTGCAGAAAGTTGATGGTACAGAGCGAGGACCCAGCACAGTCAAAGTTAAATAAATAAGTAACCTCAGTTAAATAGAGTTGGGAGACCAGAATAGGGAACGCTCATGCCCCAGAAAAAATAAATACTCTTTGCTGGCAAGTGCTCAGTGAAAAGCCTTCTACTGCATCTATTATGGTCCTCCCAACTTCCTTCTCTTCTCTATAAAAAAAAAATTTTCTTTCCCTTGCCATGTGGGAACTGGCACATGGCTCACCACAGTTGCAGACCCTGAATTTCAATTCTCTGCTGATCCCAAATAAACTCATCTTGGCTGAAAAAAATACGTAGCAGTGTATTTCTTTCGTGTCAACAGAAGCACTGTAAGCAAAGCAGACACTTGGGATTTTTTTTCTTTCTTTTCTTTTTTAATTCTTAAAACATTCCACTTGAAACCTGCAGACACGTTTCTCTATTTAGATACAAATTCCAAGCAAGTACGCATGCAAGCACCACTACCTCTGAAATTAAGACACAAAGCAGCACACACACCCCAGGCAAAGGATATCAGTTTGTCTTCAGCGCTCTCCTTTGCCATTTGCTTTATTTTTCAACCATCCTATTTCACAGCTTCCCAGGTGGCGCTAGTGGTAAAGAACCCACCTGCCACAGCAGGAGATGTAAAAGACATGGGTTTGATCTCTGGGTTGGGAAGATCCCAGGAGAGCATGGCAGCCAACTCCAGTATTCTTGCCTGGAGAATTCCATGGACAGAGGAGCCTGGCGGGCTACAGTCCAAGGCATTACCAAGAGTTGGACACGACTGCAACGACTTAGCATACACATCCTGTTTCACACTCTGAGCCATAATTTCTCCAACATTATTGACCATAAGGACAACCTATATGAATCTATATAGGTATATGACATGTCTACCAACTCATGTCTGTAGCATGCCTAGAAAAGCATTATGCCTACTCCAGACTATTACTTTTCACAATTAAAACATAAACATGAAAAAACAGAGGCATTCATGAATTTCAACACTTTTACTGAGAAAAATAGTGTCCATGTCAGCCTGCTGAATGCATCCTCAAGATGATTTATAGCAGCATCATTTATAATTTTAGACAAGCATTCCCGACTGACTCTGCCTCTTCCACCTAGGCATGATCCCCCATTTACATCAAAGATATTCTATCCCTCAGCACAGATATGTGGATAAGAATTCTTTATTCCTGTTAGCAAAACTGCACCTATGATGACAATGAATGTAATTATAAATAGGTCACTGAATAAACAAAGAAAAAATTACTTTTAATTAATATTAATTTTGGTGTTAAGCTAAAAGAAATAAAACAAGTGATATTAAGAGATAATTGTTTAATTCAGTAGAAATAGTCATATTTTTGTGAGGGCACACAAATACATTTGTGTGGTGAGAGCACAAAAATGCAACCTTACCAGCAGTCTCAGAAAATTCACTGAAGTGATGGGATCAGATGCCATGGTCTTAGCTTTTTGAATGTTGAGTTTCTCATGTGTGTGCCACATTGAGACAGCTTTTTCACTCTCCTCTTTCGCTTTCATCAGTAGGCTCTTTAGTTCCTCTTCACTTTCTGCCATTAAAGTGGTATAATCTGCATATCTGAAGTTGTTGATATTTCCCCTGGCAGTCTTGATTCCAGCTTGTGAGTCATCCAGCCCAACATTTCACATGATGTAATCTGCATATAATTTAAATAAGCAGGGTGACAATATACAGCCTTGATGTACTCTTTTCCCAATTTGGAACCACTCCATTGTTCCCTGTCCAGTCCTAACTGTTGCTTCTTGTCCTTCCTATAGGTTTCACAGGAGGCAGATAAGGTGGTCTGGTATTCCCATCTTTTCACAAATTTTCCAGTTTGTTTTTGATCCACGCAGTCAAAGGTTTAGCAAAGTCAATGAAGCAGAAGTAGATGCTTCTTCTATGATCCAATGGATGTTGACAATATGATCTCTGGTTTGTCTGTCTTTTCTAAATGCAGTTTATACATCTGGAAGTTCTCAGTTCACATACTGCTGAAGCCTAGCTTGAAGGATTTTGAGCATAATTTTACTAGCATGTGAAATTCGTGTAATTGTGTGGTAATTTGAACTTTCTTTGGCATTGCCCTTCTTTAGGGTTGGAATGAAAACTGACCTTTTTCAGTCCTGTGGCCATCACTGAGAGTTTATCTGCTCACAAATGTGGCACACACATGAGAAACTTTGTGCCAATTTCTGATGGCAGTGTTTCTCCTTGTTTCTTGTCTCATGACACATGCCTTCAATCCCCTCATCTAGCTCTGAAAATTATTGGTGTTAGTTTGTATGAACTGAAATCTTTCAGACAGGCTAAGAAACTTTTGCTATGAGGAATTTCTCTCAGCCAGCTAGCTTTTGATTGGATTCTTTCAGCTACCTCACTGGGCATCTAATTTTTGGTAAAACTTTGCCTATGGATCTTTAGCCATCTGCTAAAGATGCTTCAACTTCTTCATCAGCTACTCAGTTTCTTATAAATCATCTCAATCAATTGTGAGCCTGTGAAGAGAATCCAATAATTCTATGTCTGATTCAGCAATGTGTTTCCAAGGTTAGTAGCAAACTAGAAACCTTATTTTAGGTCTCTTGAGAGTCTTATCATCACACCAATGCTTGTCTTCCGTTGCAAATGTTTCTACCAGGTCTACCAATACCTTGGCTGTTGTGTCTTTTCAGCAGCCTCACAAGGGCCTGCCAGAGTGACTGCCCCAGGTTCCCTGCCAAACATTTAGTGCCCAGCCAAAAATCAGTTTAGGGGGACCTTCGATCCCCATGTTTTGCCTGTGAATACAAACACTTCTTCCTCAGCCTCGAACTTACCAATTGCAACTAATTTTCTAAATCATCTAACATAATCCAATTAGAAAAAAAAATTACAAATTCATTGCAAAAGAAAAATTGCAAAATAACCAGAATGATCAAAAGTTTAAGAGAGTGGACTGGGCTAACTTGACAGTTGAGTGACATTGCCAAGTCTTATAATCTTACATCTTTCACTCTTGTCACTGCCTCCAGGTTCAGGGCAGAGGTGTGGGCAACCTAAGTGATGGCCCTTTCGAGTGAATTGGCATTTGCTCTTTCTCCATAATCTTTGCTGACATATTCTCTTTCATAAACATTCTGTTTATTCTCTAAACTAAACTTCAGATTAATAACTGACATTTTAAAGAAAATTTACAACTGAGGTTTGGAAGATTTCCATAACAAATAATACATTTGCACTTTTATATACTGGATTGTTCCTTCTGTTATAGAATCACAGGAATTCATGAAGTAGGGAAGGAAAGTGAATTGTGAGAACCCATGGTTTCTTGAATTGATTCACATCAAATAGCACTGAAAGTTCACCATGATTTGTAATCTGTTGTATAGGCTTGTGAGTAGAATCAGAGGGACTGTGATGATGGTTGGGATTTTTATTAATATTATTATTTTTGCTGCACCATGCAGCTTGCAAAATCTTTGGTCCCCACCTATGGATTGAACCCTGGTCCTCTGCAGTGAGAGTGCAGAGTTCTTACCACTGGCCCATGAGGAAATTCCCTGGAATTTTAAAAATGAATTCAATACAAAGAAGAGAGAAAGAACCTATGTTTGACTGAGATGGAGATTTATCCCCTGTTTTGTTTTAACCTTCTCAGGTAACTTGAATTTTTAGTGCAACATACTTCCTGTGAACTTCAGAGAGGACAATTTTGCTAGAAACAGAAGAATCTCGCCTCAGATCCTTTTTTTTTTTTTAATTTCTTGTGTGCTCAGTCGCTCACTCATGTCCAACTATTTGCAACTCTTTTGACTGTAGTTTGCCAGGCTACTCTGTCTGTGGGATTCTTCAGGCAAGGGTACTGGAGTGAGTTGGCACACTCTTCTCCAGGGGATCTTCCTGACCCAGAGATCAAACCTGAGTCTGCTGCATTGCGGGTGAATTCTTTTCCACTAACTGAACCACCAGCTTTAAAATACTATACAATAGTAAAATTGAAAAGAATTTGAGGAAAAAAATAACCTTTAGGTAGTTAGTAGCTACAAAAAAAAAGCCTCCATGCCTATTTCGTTAGTTGTGGATGAAATTTGGCTTGTTTTGTTCCTTAATCTGACTTTCATTTGGGCTCAAGGAAAGGATAAGCTTCTGCAAATAAAGTCAGGTCAGAGAAAGGAGAAAAGTAAATGTGGTGTTAATGCATATTTGTGATTAACTTGCAGTAGTGAAGGTTAATTAATATTCAGGGAATCAAAAGCTAAAGGGAAGCAAGATTTTGTCAAGAAGCATATGGCAAAAATGTGTGTCATCCACAGAGCCTCAAAAGATAGCATCCTGGGAATTACCCTCAGCAACAGAGTAGAGCTAAAGAAAGCTTCATTGTTTCACTAAACATGCATTCAGTAAAGAGCATATTGTTTAAGTCAGGGTTTCTCAACCTTGGTGTCATTGACATTTTGGGTCAAATTATTATTATTATTATTTTTGTAGGGGTTGCTGTGTGCATTGTAGGATTTTTAATCACATCAGTGACCTCTACCTGCCGGGTACCAGTATTCCTCTCTCCCACCTCTCTATGGGCTTCCCTAGTGGCTCAGATAGTAAAGAATCCACCTGCAGTGCAAGAGACCCAGGTTTAATCTCTGGATTGCGGAGATCCCCTGGAGGAGGAAATGGCAACTGACTTTACTATTCTCGCCTGGAGAATTCCATGGACAGAGGACCCTGGCGGGCTATGGTCCATGCAATGGCAAAGAGTGGGACAAACTGAACAACTAAGCACACACACCATCCCCCTACGGTAGAAAAAAGAAAAAAAAAAAAAAAAGTAGACATTGCCAAATGCCTCTTTGGAGGTTAAATCTCCCTTGGATAAGAACCAGTGGTAAAAATAATATTTATTATTTTCTAATTGGGCTTAACAATTGGCTAGCCTTGAGTTTTTGTAAGTGAAGCACAATTAACCAAACTTTCAAACTTTTATGGAAATATACATACAGAAGAGAATATATAGCCGTAATATACAGTTCTGATGAATTGTAACACACTGAACACATACAGAAAGCTGGCAACAAGATCAAGGAATAGACATGACCACAGCAAGGAGTCCACCTTGGGCCACTTTCCATACTCTCCATTAGAGAGGCCATCCCTTTCCTTCCTTCTAACAGCCCAGGTTGATTTCCCCTGCCGTGGTACTTTGTATGAATGAAGTCACACGGTCTGTAGTCTTTTACATCTGGGGTTTTTCTCTTAATATTATTATGTGATTCATCCATATTGTTTCCTGTGGTTGGAGATTATTTTCATTAAGATTTGTGTCACATCATGAAAATAAAATTTGAATTATCTATGCACAATAACAAGGCATTTGAGTAGTTTTATTTCCTTTAACTATTAAAAATAAAGATGTTGTGGATAGTATTTTACAGTGTGTGTGCATGTCTGCGTGTATGTGTATGTGTGTGTATGTGTATGCCTGTGTGAAAAATATGTTTATATATATATAAACATATTTTGGTGCAGTGTATGCCCAGGAATAGGACTGCTGGGGTTGGGGGTGAATGTTGGGACCAGCAATTTGTTTTTCTATATCTTTATCTATATCTAATATACCCAATATTTTATATTAAAAGACCACCTTTCTCCACTGTAATCGAAATTTGTTTTTGTTATAAATCAGATAACTATGCATATATTGGCTACTTGTGAACTTTAATTCTGTTCCATTACCCAGTTTGATGGTTGATATTTTAGTGCTTGTGCTTTGTTTTTCTTTAAGACTGCTTTGTCTATTTTTTTCCCTTTGAAATTACCAAAGGAGTTTTAGAGTCAGCTTGTTATGTTGTGAAAGCTAAGGCATTGAATGTTGGCCTTTGTTTTTTTCCAATGTAAGCATTTATGGATATAAATTTCTCTATAAGCACTCCTTTAGTTTTAGTTCATAAATTTTTATATAAATATCTTCACTATCATTGACTTCAAAAATATTTTCTAATTACCATTTTAATCTTTCAGCCAGTGGTTTATTTTAAAATGTGTATTTTTGAAAACAGGCATTGTGCTAGCAACCCTGTAAAATTAGCTTATAGATTCTAATATTTGTGTTTAGATTATTTTGGATTACACAATCATATAGTCTGTGAATAGTGACAGTTATTCTTTTCCAGTTCTTACATCTTTCTTTCTTTTTTTGCTTATCACAATGACAAAGGCCTTGACTCATTAAGCAGCACTAGAAACTGATCATCTCAATCCTATCAGGTGTGAAGTTGGATTAGAATGGATTTCATCCTTAGTAAAAATCTGGTACTGAATGGAAACTTGGGTCTGTTTGCCCACATAGAGACATCCAGTCTACTGACATCAGGCTGTGGTGAAGGAAGGTGCAGTGTTTACCATAAGGCACCATACAAGCCATCCAGGACAGCTAATGCTTAAAAAGTTCAAACTGCCTGGTAGGTTTCAGTAGAGCATTTTTAAAGGAAAGGCAAGGGAGGGTAGTCCTGGAGTATGTTATCCACTTGTGCATAATTCTCTAATTGGTTGATGGTACTGCTACTGCTAAGTCACTTCAGTCGTGTCCAACTCTGTGCGACCCCATAGACGGCAGCCCACCAGGCTCCCCCGTCCCTGGGATTCTCCAGGCAAAAACACTGGAATGGGTTGCCATTTCCTTCTCCAATGCATGAAAGTGAAAAGTGAAAGTGAAAGTGAAGTTGCTCAGTCGTATCCGACTCTCAGCGACCCCATGGACTGCAGCCCACCAGGCTTCTCCGTCCATGGGATTTTCCAGGCAAGAGTACTGGAGTCGGGTGCCATTGCCTTCTCTGGGTTGATGGTAAGGTGAAGTGAAAAAGACAGTGAAGTGAAAGTGAAGTCACTCAGTCGTGTCCAACTCGTTGCGATCCCGTGGACTGTAGCCCACCAGGCTCCACCGTCCATGAGATTCTCCAGGCAAGAATACTGGAGTGGGTTGCCATTTCCTTCTCCAGGGAAATCTTTCCGTCCCAGGGATGGAACCCAGGTCTCCCGCATTGCAGGCAGACGCTTTAAACTCTGACAATAAGTTGTTGCAAATATTTCCTGGATCCCTCCAGAGTCTGGAGGGATGTGTTAATTTCTTCCCTTTGGTGGGGGTTTTACCAGGTGAATTATTTACCACCTGAGCCACAAGGGAAGCCCAACATTTGTAAAACAATTTAGTAAATGTGCCTCACATACTGTTATCTAAATACTTCAGAGAGGAGGGAAAACAGAGGATATGGGGAGAGGGTCTGTTCCCAGCAGGATCCTGCTCAATTACAAATCCAGCTGTTCTGGTTTGCTCTGTTCTCTCCAGGATGTCACTCTCCTGGTCTTTTGACTGAGTAAAGGGCACCCTTCAGCTGGACTGGAGGGAGATTCAACTCTGCCCTTTGGTCTTCCCAAGCTGTTACTCCACTTCCTAGCACATGCCAATTTAAATCCAAATATCTGACAAGTTAAAGCCAGAGGCAGATGGGCTCACCCCCCAGGGTAAAGCAATTGGAAATCATTCTCTATTGACAGAAACTCCAAGACAAGAATAGAAGGTCAATTAAGGCAATTAAACCAAGAAAGTTGGGCCCTGCCCAAACCACATATTTCTTATTTTCAAAGTCAGGAGATCTCCTTGACAACATGTGCACAGAAAGGCTCTTTGGAGGCCAAAGCGGCATTTGGTCAAAGCATGTTCTACCCAGACGCCTTTTTCGTAAAATCTCTTGGCTGAGAGATGTGTGCACACCCATGGGAGGATCCTGAGATATACCAAATATGGACTATGAACCAGGCAAGTCAAGATGATTGCCCAAAGGAAACGGGGAAAAAATGTCCCATAAAAGTAACTCAAACCACTAAAAGGGAATGATTCAGGGACTCTTTCTCTGAGTCTGCCTTTGTGTCTATCCATACTTACTGTACTCTTTTTCCTCTTAATAAATACTTGCTTCACTACAATCTGTCTTTGTGGGAATTATTTTCTGCAAAGCCGAAAGCCAGGGCCCTTGTCACTGACCACTGGTCTAGTGTCTAGAATCTGGTGCTTTCACCACTAGGACCCCACCCAGTCTTTGGCTGGGAATCCAAGCCCCGCTCCAAGCCATTGCAGGTCAAGGCCACAGAGATCAAGGGACACAGCAATGAGCTTGCAGTGGGCACCATTCCTTAGAAAGTCTTTTGTTTTCTAGGTACCTAATGATTATGGGAAATTTTATTCCTCCCCTTTGAAGCATTGGCTATTCTTCAGCATCCTCTGAGCTCTAGAACTTGGGATATTACCATTGGTAATCCTCACTGTGGAGAAGGAAATGGCAACCCACTCTAGTATTCTTGCTTGGAAAATCCCATGGATAGAGGTGCCTGGAGGGCTACAGTCCATGGGGTCACAAAGAGTCGGACACAACTGAGTGACTAAACCACCACCACCAATCCTGGCTGTAGATATGAAAGCCCTCCAGTTTTCAGTTTTATTACAGCCCTGCTGAAAACTTACAGATTTATTGGTTTCTCTATCCCCTGGCAGTTGACCTCTTCCTTGGTTCAGCCTTCTTTTGAAGGAAAGCTATGTGGCTAAAAATAGCCTGGAGTTAAAACTCCCCTCCAGGTCCTCCCCACCATTCTATACAGAATAAAGAACTTTCTCCCCTGAAGAAAGGAATGGACATTATGATTGATTATGTTCAGCTCCCA
Organism: Bison bison bison; assembly: GCF_000754665.1. NCBI lineage: Eukaryota > Metazoa > Chordata > Mammalia > Artiodactyla > Bovidae > Bison > Bison bison. Next base: position 6,237,526 of record NW_011495086.1, on the reverse strand, counting down.
GCTGCTCCCAGTCTCTGGCCAGTCTCAGAAATTCCTTACTCCAGTTGTTGAAAGCTAACTAATCAGAAATAATCATGAGAAGAAACAGACCTCCTCAAAACGATGCATCTTCTCATATATATGTTTTCTATGTATACCTACTCTCTTCTTGAGTTAGTTCTGGTATACCTACTCTCTTCTTGAGTTAGTTCTGCTGCTGCTGCTGCTAAGTCGCTTCAGTCGTGTCCGACTCTGTGCGACCCCATAGACGGCAGCCCACCAGGCTGCCCCATCCTTGGGATTCTCCAGACAAGAACAATGGGGTGCAACAGCCCACTAATCTGACTGCTGCCCCTTCTCGCCTCATTAAAGGTGATCTGTTCCTGTAAAGTGCCAGTCTGTTCTTTTTCTGAACCTCACCTTCTCTAACTCCCTCACCTTACATCTTTAGCTTCTATCCCAATTTGATCAGTGTTCCCAGTTTGAGAAAAATCAACTAGTGACAGTCGGGTATATCTGGAAAAAATTTTGTAGTTTTAATTCAGCTAGTCCTCATTACTTCCAAAGTGTATGTCTCTTAACTCTCCAAACATATTGCTTGCAGAGTATATCTCATTTTTCCCTAGGTCTTATAGTAAAGCATCAGCTTTCAACTATCTACACTATTCTACTTAATAGCACAAATCTCCCAATATTTTTAAACACTATTTTATTAAATTAAAAGTCATATAAAATAAAATTAACCATTTTAAAGGATCTGGTTCTTTGGTAGCATTTGGTATTTTCAGATTGTTGGGCAACAACCACCTCTATCAAGTTCCAAAATAGATTTATTACCCCAAAAGAAAATCTCCTACTCCTTAAATCAATTCTACTTTTGTCCTCCACATTGCCCCCGGTAACTACCAATCTACTGTCTGTCTTTATGGATTTACTCATTCTTTGTATTTGATTTAAATAGGATCAAATCATGAGCGTCCCTCTGTGCCTAACTGATCTCACTATGCACAAAGTTTATTCAGTTCAGTTCAGTTCAGTTGCTCGGTTGTGTTCGACTCTTTGGGACCCCATGAACCATAGCACGCCAGGCCTCTCTGTCCATCAACAACTCCCAGAGTTTACCCAAACTCATGTCCATTGAGTCGGTGATGCCATCTCACCATCTCATCCTCTGCCGTCCCCTTCTCCTCCTGCCTTCAATCTTTCCCAACATCAGGGTCTTTTCAAATGAGTCAGCTCTTCTCAGGTGGCCAAAATATTGGAGCTTCGGCTTCAACATCAGTTCTTTCAATGAACACCCAGGACTGATCTCCTTTAGGATGGACTGGTTATATTTCCTTGCAGTCCAAGGGACTCTCAAGAGTCTTCTCCAACACCACAGTTCAGAATCATCAATTCTTCTGCCCTCAGCTTTCTTCATAGTCCAATTCTCACATCCATACATGACTACTGGAAAAACCATAGCCTTGACTAGATGGACCTTTGTTGACAAAGTAATGTCTCTGCTTTTTAATATGCTGTCTAAGTTGGTCATTGGAGAAGGCAATGGCACCCCACTCTAGTACTTTTGCCTGGAAAATCCCATGGACCGAGGAGCCTGGTGGGCTGTAGTCCATGGGGTCGCTAAGAGTTGGACATGACTAAGCAACTTCACTTTCACTTTCCACTTTCATGCATTGGAGAAGGAAATGGCAACCCACTCCAGTGTTCTTGCCTGGAGAATCCCAGGGACAGGGGAGCCTGGTGGGCTGCCATCTATGGGGTCGCACAGAGTTGGACATGACTGAAGCAACTTAGCAGCAGCAGCAGGTTGGTCATAACTTTCCAAAGAGTAAGTTTATTCATACTGTAACAAGTATTAGAACTTCATTCCTTTCGGATGCTGAATCCCACTGTACATGTATGTCACATTTTGTTAAGCCATTCTTCTGATGATGGACCTTTTTTGTCTTACCACATTTTGGCTAATATAAATTGTGCCACTATAAACATTTGTGTATAAGTATTTGTTTGCAGACTTCTTTTCAGTTCTTTTTTGTTCATAGCTAGGAGTGGAGGGATTGAGTCGTATTAAAATATTTGTTCGACTTTATATGGAGGTGACGGTTTCTGTTTGACATTTTGGAGGATATAGTTGATTTAAAGACTTTTTCCAGGGAGTTTATTGTTTATGCTTAGGGAAAATTTCTGTTCATTTCTAGTGTTAATGGGCCATACATTTTTTGTTTCTTCATATATTTTATTTATAATTTGTTGTTGAAAAGTATACATTTAGTAATTAGAGTGTGCTAACTCTAGAAATCAGATTCTTCCCCTCTTCAGTGTTTTGTTTCAATTTGATTTTCCTCTTTTTTGCTTGCTCTGGGATGTAGCTGTTTGATTATTTAGTAATTTTCTTTAACTAGTTTTAAAGGCTGTATTGTCACATATGCTCTCTGAAGTCTGTTCCTTTAGATGATGATCAACTAATGTTTGGATAGAGATTTTCTTGGCTATCTGGAACAACAACAAAAAAGTTGAATAAATATAAACTCTTAGTCTTTGTGGTTTGGCTCTGTTTTGGGCATTTTTTCAATGCTTAAGAGGGGTATTTACAAATCTGCCTCTTTCTGCTGGTATCAGGTTTAAAAAAAAAAAAGGGAGGGTCTTCTTTCTCTGTTTTCAGTATTTTGTTGTTTTTGATTGCTGTTTTGTTTTATTGTTTGAACAGTCATCCTTTTCTGGGCTGTGTAAGGCCTTCGAGGTTCTGAGTAGATGGGGTACTCTCTAATGCCCTTAATTCTCCAAACATTCTCTCTTCTCAGCTTTTCTTCACAAGCTTTCAGCACATTTATTGTTTGCGTCAGTTGTAATCTTTGCCCCAGGCAGCAGCAAGTTATTCTTTGGCCTTTCACTGGTTTTGAAGTATGCCCTATGCACAGCTACTTTTCTACCTTGAGGGACTTCACAGTAGGGAAAACAAATGCAAACTCCTTGACTCAGTCCTTCGGGTAGTGCTCAGACTGGTCAGAACAGACAGATTCAGTTCTGAGACGCAAGGTCTGCTCTGCTCCCTCCAGAACCAGAGGCCAGGGTCCTGCATAGGGAAACACAGGCTGCTGACCTGAACATTTTCTAATCTGCTAGTTGCTTTTGCAGTAAAGAGGGTGGGTTGAATTAGGAAAGGAAAAAAAAAAAAAATTGTTGCCAAGCTGGGGAGTAAGATGGAAACAAAAGTAAATAAACTGCTGCAAAGCTTTTCTAAGATTTTTTAAATCAACTGATTCCTCATTTCAGATCAGATCAGATCAGTCGCTCAGTCGTGTCTGACTCTTTGAGATCCCATGAATCGCAGCACGCCAGGCCTCCCTGTCCATCACCAACTCACAGAGTTCACTGAGACTCACGTCCATCGAGTCAGTGATGCCATCCAGCCATCTCATCCTCTCTCGTCCCCTTCTCCTCCTGCCACCAATCCCTCCCAGCATCAAAGTCTTTTCCAATGAGTCAACTCTTCGCATGAGGTGGCCAAAGTACTGGAGTTTCAGCTTTGGCATCATTCCTTCCAAAGAACACCCAGGGCTGATCTCCTTCAGAATGGACTGGTTGGATCTCCTTGCAGTCCAAGGGACTCTCAAGAGTCTTCTCCAACACCACAGTTCAAAAGCATCAATTCTTCTGTGCTCAGCCTTCTTCACAGTCCAACTCTCACATCCATACGTGACCACAGGAAAAACCATAGCCTTGACTAGACGGACCTTTGTTGACAAAGTAATGTCTCTGCTTTTGAATATGCTGCTAGGTTATTTACTATAAATCTTTGCCTATTTTCCAAAATTCTGATAGCTTTTGCTTTTTTTATTGTTTTTGGTAGGAGGGTTATATCTGTGATGGGACAAAATCTTGGAGCTACCACTCAACTATTTCCACTAGATCACTGAAATATTCCCTAATCTTTTCATTTTTCCCCCAAGTTAAAGCCTTTACCTTGAAGAGTTCCTGTTAATTTCTCTTGAAACACTGCCCATCACTGACGTGTAGTACCAGAAATACTCTTTCTCTCTTATTCTTTTCTCTTCCAAATTTGAAATGATCAATATATTTCCCAGTCACATTTAACACACTAGTTGTATATACTGGACCAAATGACTTAGACTGGGGAATTATATAAAATTATATAATTCGAAATGGATATTCAAACATATATATTCACACACACATATATATATGCTGCTGCTAAGTCACTTCAGTCGTGTCCGACTCTGTGCAACCCCATAGATGGCAGCTCACAAGGCTCCCCCGTCCCTGGGATTCTCCAGGCAAGAACACTGGAGTGGGTTGCCATTTCCTTCTCCAATGCATGAAAGTGAAAAGTGAAAGTCAAGTTGCTCTGTCGTATCCGACTCTTAGCGACCCCATGGACTGCAGCCTACCAGGCTTCTCCATCCATAGGATTTTCCAGGCAAAAGTACTGGAGTGGGGTGCCACTGCCTTCTCCTACATATATAAACATACATGGAAATAATATGTATGACTGTCAAACAGAAAAGAAAGATAGAACAAGCTTTAGTACCAATGATATTTTGAAATTTTTTTCAAATGCTATTTTTAGCTGTCCTATTTACTATTTTGAATTTTAGAAGTGGGACATGAGAAGGCTCAATTTATAGCATCTTCAGCAGTTCCATCCACCTTTATGTAGTCTGTCAGCTTCTGAAGGAACTTTGAATGTCAAAGCTGTAGAGGCCAAAGAAGGAGCTCAGAGCCATTCCTTCTTTATTCCCTCAGGGAAAATGACTGCTATCACCCTGGTGAGACTCAGAATATAAACTTGAAGGTTAAAATTTCGTGTTTAAGTTTATTTGGGATTTGACCAAAGATGAAAGAAAATTTTGCAGTGATTTATATAGCTATCAGCAGTAAACAATCAGCCTGGAATGCAAGAGATACAGGAGACTCGGGTTTGATCCCTGGGTCAGGAAGATCCCGTGGAAGGGGTCATGGCAGCCCACTCCAGTATTCTTGCCTGGAAAATTCCGTAGACAGAGGAGCCTGACAGGCTACATTCCATGGTGTCACAAGCAGTAGGACTAACACTTCTTATGATATGTAGACCACAAATTAAGTGTGTGCATTTCTAATAACACTATATCTGCCCAGATACTTACATAAATTGACTTTTTAGAAAAATATAATGCAAAAATATCTGTAATTAAGTTAGCAGGGTTTTTTTTTTTTTTTTTTTT
>NW_011495086.1:6206252-6232222 GCF_000754665.1 Bison bison bison | reverse complement strand
CATTGGAGAAGGAAATGGTAACCCACTCCAGTGAGAATCCCAGGGACGGGGGAGCCTGGTGGGCTGCCGTCTATGGGGTCGCACAGAGTCAGACACGACTGAAGTGACTTAGCAGCATACAAATGCAGACCTAAAATTTTAGCAAAAATAATGAATTATAACTACAAGTGCAGTATTAAAAAGGTAGCAGTTATATTTTAGAGTTTAATATTAGGGTGTGAAAAAAATAAATTACTTCAAGTCTATAGTTCTGTGGTCACTATAATGCAAATACATAATCATAAATGGAAATTCACTTTCACCTGACTTCAGTGAAGTGAAATTGTAAAATATTATCTTAAAGTTTTTGACACTCTTCACAAAGTGAAGAATCTATTAATATGTCCTTTTTCAGGAATCTAAGCCTCTATGACTCTTTGGCTAAAATTTGATAAAATTCACCTGTGAAACCATCTGGGCTGACCTTATGTTTTTGTTGTTCTTTTCTTGGGAGTGGGCACTTATATTTGTGGATGATTTAAATTTCAAATTAACTTTCTTTTCTTGATGTTAGACTATTCAGACTTTCTATTTTTTCTTGAATTAGGACATTAATTTCTGTCTTTCTCAGATTTTGAGTTGATCAGACTCACTATTTGGTTGTAAGCCAACAAAAGACTGCTTCTGCTTCATTATAGCTTCACTCATGGATGGATCTGAACTGTTGAAGTAGAAAAGAAATTCTCTCAATAAACAAAAACATCAGTCATTCATTTTATGTGGGAAGAAGCAAACCAATGAAAGAATATGTACAGAATCATGTATAGTTGTAACTGGCTTAGCAGATTTGTCAAGGATCTCTGAGAAGCACATAGGAATGGTGTATTATATGATCTTTGTAGTATTTTAGTATATCATGATTCCCAGAAAAAGGCATTAACGATGCACTGAACAATGGAATGGACGAAGACATCAGTTATTTGACATCAGATAGCCTCTGTCACTGGCCACTCTAGTGCTGGAAAATGGACACACAACTGGAGTACACAATATGGCAGAGATAGAGACTATGAATAGGCCCAAAGACATTATCTCCAACTGACCAAGGCAGGCCCAGCTGCTACTGGTAAGCACAAAAATTCAATACAAAACCCCTGATGTGGCACCATGCATGAAGATTCTACCCGGCCTCTTGGGGGTAAGTCAATCATCATGGGGTCCTGGTACATTAGAAGAGGATGCCATTCTTATTTCAGGTATAATTCCTGTCTGCCAGGCCTTAATCAGCACAGTTATTTGAGTATTGACGGACTGATACATGACTAGCATTGCCTCAGAACCTACTTTGGAGCAAGTACTATATGACTTTGCAGTTTACTATGGAATCTATTGGCCTTGTTACACACACACACACACACACGCACACACACGCACACACAGAAACTGCTGGCAAAAGAGAGCAATGTAAATGTAACAAATAATGGAAGGTACAATAAATGTGCCAATTTGGAGATGGTACCCTGCCAGTGTAGAATACTCTTCTCCAGTAGGCAATTATTCCCTGAATCTGCAACCCTTATTTGATACTGTGATAGCCAAAAATAGGATATATACATTTGAGAATTAAAGAGTTGAAAATAGCATTAAGCCTGCTTGCTCTTACTTCTAGTGACCTATGTAGGGGAGTTTTGCTTATGTCTGCTTTTTAATTTAAAAATCTGAGCTTCCCTTAGGAGAAGCCCTTCATCATTGTATGCAGCAAGGGTCCCTTTAAAATTTCAGCTAAACTCTAGTAAAAGTGTTTCTATCTCATCAGGAATAGTTGATCTTGGTCATGAGAAGGAGGTTGGAAGGTTGTTATGAAATGAGGACAGAAAACAGCTTGCTTGTGACACTACCTGGGTACATCCCTCTAGGTATCATTTACCTAATTGTGATTATCAAAGGCACAAGTACAGGAGGCTGAGAGGGGTGTGATGACGAGGATCTTAGGTTCCACTGGGAAATGTTTTTGGGTCAACACACCACTTAAGTCCCAAGAGGGAAGATGCTTGTCGAAAGTAAGGGGAATCTAGAATTGATGAAAAAGAGGAGACAACTGAATTGAAGTGCAGCTTCAAGACCAGCTACACATGTGGGCTTGAGACTTATCCCACAAAATTTGCTCTTGCAGTTTACCCCAGGAAGCATGACCAACAACTCTTAGGATAAGACTTTCCAATTTATTATGTGAACTATGTGGAGCTGAAAACAGCAAAAGGTGGATTGTGAGGACTGTCCTGTGTGCTACCAAAATTTACCCTCCAATCCTGAAGTCTCATTCACTTAGCCACTGAGTGTTTTTCTGACAGACAACTTTCTACTGAGTTTAGTTCTGTGAAATTGTCCTCAGCCGAAGAAAGCTGCCTTACTCTTCCTGCCCAACCCCAAGCCCCCAGATAAAATACTTCTTCCCTGGGATACTCAGCGTCAAATGACTTAGTGAGAAGGTGTACACTCCTGATTCTTTACTTTGAAGCAGGAATATTCTGAAGGGTAGTTCAAACAGTGCTGCCTACGAGACTGGTCAAGGACTGGTCCATTGAGACCACATCACAGGTCAAATCCTCCTTTTGCCCAATTCACTTCCTCATGACTCTATAGGTGTCAATTCTCAACTAAATACTCACATACACATTTCCAACTCTGACCCTGTTTCGTAGGAAATTCTATCTAATATACGGACAAGGTGAGGTTACGTCTAAAAAACAAAACTTACACCAAATATAACCCTGTTCTAAGTAATTCAACAGGCAATAACAATTGACCATTTTCTCCAATTTTACACCAGACAGGGCATAAGGTATATTCAGATTAAAATAATAAATTTGGACATCATAATATTATAAGGTTATATAAGGTTAATTATTTCTGAGTAAAAGGTTCATACCTGTGAGCCTATTACCTTTATTTTAGTTCAAAATATAACTCAGTGATGATGCTGGTCACATGAGGACACTGAAAAAGAGTAAGCAGGAAGTGTTCATTTTCACTGCCACTACTGGAAAAGAAATAGGAAAAGTCATCTGTTTAGTGGCTTCTGCCTTGTGAAAAAGTGACACACATTTCTGAGGGGAACCTAAAGTTGAAAACTAAAAGTATTTTAGCAAACAGAAACTCCCTTGGAAGTATGAAAAACATTGAAAGTGTTAGTCACTCCAGTTGTGTCTGACTCTTTGCAACCCCATGGACCATAGCCCACCAGCTTCCTCTGTCCATGGAATTCTCCAGGCAAGAATACTGGAGTAGGTAGCCATTCCCTTCCCCAGGGGATCTTCCTGACCCATGGATTGAACCTGGGTCTCTGCATGGTAGGCAAATTCTTTACTATCTGAGCCACTAGAGAAGCTGCTTGGAAGTATGAGTCACCAAAAACATTTAAAAGCATAGTACAAAAATAGAAAATTCTTTCCTCAACTTACTAATAGCACCACACTATCTTCTGAAGTGCACTAGGCTTCTCTAGCTATCTAACCCTTTTAAGTTGCCTGTTTCCTGCAGAAATAAAAAATTATTAGAGCATCTAGTTCAAGTTTTCTTACTGAAATCTCCCAGTCAATTTTAAAGGATTATTATGGTCAGAAAATATTAACAAAAATTATTGCTAACTTGATAAAATTGGAGATAACTCTTCTTATTGGATAACTAAGTATGAAAGTTCCAAAAACAATTTGTTAGCAGTGACTTAACACTATTGTTTTTCTTTGTGACATTCACCTTTTTTGCTTTATTTTAAAAAATACATAATATTGACAATTTACTTACTGAATTCATGAATATTGGAACCCAAAGCATTCATTTAGCTATTAGTGAAAAAATAAATTCCACAGATGTGATAGAGGGACTGCAATTCAAGTTATCCGGGTGGAAAAAACCTTGAGATAATTAGGATTGGATAATGGAGGCTTAAGATAATGAGGGTGGAACTGGCATTGCAGGAGATGCTGCCTGAACCTCAAGTCCCTTGGCTACAGAGCACAGATTGGATGGCTGCTGGCCAGAGTCCAGGTGGTCAGAAGCAGCCAGCTGTGTCTTTAGCCAGCAGTGTTGAGTGCTCCATTTCCCCAAGCACAAAGGACAATGAGAGGTTAGGAAGTCTTATCTTTTCAACTGAAATACATGTGGACATGTCCCCAGTAGACTCAGCCTTCCTCTAGATGTTAAACTTTAGGACAAGCAGATGGTGATTCTGTTAAATACCTTGCATTAGGGAATCCATTCTTTTGGGAAAAAAAAAAAATGCAATGAAATCTTAGAAATAAACAACGTGGTCTAGGTTACCATTATTTTAAATGATGCATACATTTGACATGTTTTGTGTCAAAATATTTTTAAAGCCATAAATTATGCAGTCTTCTGGAAAAGAATTTAGAAGCACAGTCTCTGATGATTATGGTAACTGAATAAGAACAACTAAATTGGCAGCTTGCATTGAAATACATTTTCTTTTACACAGGTATTGCAAGATGGTCATAGAGAAACCCTAGCATATTGTTTTATGGTTATTGAAATGTTGAATGCATCACTAAAACTGTAGCCAAAGGTTCTTCACAGAAAAAAAGTTGTTGGATTGCAAAGCAGCAATGTATTTTCAGCCAAGGCAACAGCTGATCACAGTGGCTCTAAAGTATGGATGGTCCTCCAAAGTCACCCTGCTTGGAGGCCAATGGGCTGAACCTCTGTAGAATCTCATCTTTCAGTCACTGTATAGGGACAGTTGCCTAGAAATGAGCAAGATGTTGGACAAGACAGCTGTCTGCGGCTGAGGCAATTTCCTGGAGAGAATTTCATTTGCAAGCTGTCAGTTATGAATATCTCCAATGTGAAAAAATTCAGTCCAGTTCAGTTCAGTTGTTCAGTCACGTTCAACTCTTGGTGACCCATGGACTGCAGTATGCCAGGCTTTCCTGTCCTTCACCAACTCCCAGAGCTTGCTCAAACTCATGTCCATCGAGTTGGTGACGCCATTCAAACAACCATTTCATCCTCTGTCGTCCCCTTCTCCTCCCGCCTTCAAACTTTCCAAGCATCAGGGTCTTTCCCAATGAGTCAGTTATTCACATCAGGTGGCCAAGTATTTGAGCTTCAGCTTCAGCATCAGTCCTTCCAATGAATATTCAGGACTGATTTGATCTTCTTGTGGTTCAAGGGAATCTCAAGAGTCTATTCAAACGATACAGTTCCAAAGCATCAATTCTTTGGCATTAATTTTTCTTTATGGTCCAAAACTCATATTCATACATGACCACTGGAAAAACTGTAGATTTGACTACTTGGACCTTTATTGGTAAAGTAATATCTCTGCTTTTGAATATGCTGTCTAGGTTTCTCATAGCTTTTTTTCCAAGGAGCAAGCATCTTTTTATTTTGTGACTGCAGTCTGTGATTTTGAAATCCATGAAAATCTGTCACTCCTTCCATTGCTTCGACTATTTACATGACACGATGGGACCAGAGACCATGATCTTCGTTTTTTGAATGTTGAGTTTTAAACCAGCTTTTTCACTCTCCTCTTTCACTTTCATCAAGAGGCTTTTTAGTTCTTCTTTGCTTTCTGCCATAAGGGTGGTGTTATCTGCATATCTGATAACATATTTATAAAATATGTTTTATAAATATAAAAATAATATTTATATTTATATTCTGGATTTATATTTTATAAATCCAGAATCTGCCTTACCAGCTTCAGCACGATCTAAAATATAAAGTGAAAGATTAAGCACCATTCTCTTTTCTTAGACATGCATCATAAAATGTTTGGGACAACTATTAGATATTTTGTCAATTTTAAAAATATTGGCTGTTTGATTTTTTTTGTTTGTTTTTAGTTTGATATGAGATTTAATTCAATGTAATAAGTTACAGGGAAAAGGGCATGGCAACCCATTCCAGTGTTCTTGCCTGGAGAATCCCACGGACAGAGGACCCTGGCGGGCTACAGTCCATGGGGTCACAGAGTCGGACACGACTGAGTCACTAACACACACACACAATGAGTAACATCAAAATAATTGCCCATTTTGGGATCCATTTTATTCAATACTAAAAGTCAACTTTCTCTTATGTTATGAAATATAATCATTTAGATACTCATCTGCTTATAATTTCCAGATAGACTTTCCAATAGTCTAAAATGTCTAAGATGAATAGAGTATAACCCCAACTTACAGTCTAGGAAATTAGATAAGACCATTTCTTGAACAATTTAAATGTATAGATAATAAGATAATGCTGTAATTTCTAATATTAGTAATAAAAGAGCTGTTTTTATTCAGGAGATGTTTTCTTGGATAGAATTGCCAAGAAGGTATAAGAAAGGAAAATTTAAAAAAAAATACATTTGAAATTTTTGACTTGGGTTCCTGGGTATGTTGTCATTTTTCTAACTAAAACATGTTGGGGGAAAAGGAAAGGGGTTGGGGATTTGAGATGGAAGAGTATAGCAGGCTCTTTCGAATATAACTAGAAGAGTAAATAGCAAGATGGATATTAGCATTAGAAATATATCCTGATGTATAATAACAATCTATGAGGACAAATAATCAAAAGAAAGAAAATGTACTATGAGAAAAGATTATATAACAGAGGCTTGGTGGACATTTCATGGCTGTTGAAAGAAAAAATAAACAAAATGCATATAAAAAGCAACAACAAAGAATATTGGACCAATATGTAGTCAGAGAGGTATAATTAGATTGAAAATACTTTTGTGAAAACCAAGAAAATAGGAATTAATATTTTGTTGTTCAGTCACTGAGTCATGTCCGATCCTTTGCAAACATATGGACTGCAGCATGTCAGGTTCCCTGTCCTTCACCATCTCCTGGAATTTGCTCAAACTCAAGTCTATTGAATCAGTGATGCCATCCCACCATTTCATCCTTTGTTGTCCCCTTCTCTTTGTGCCTTAAATCTTTCCCAGCATCAGAGTCGTTCCTAGTGAGTCAGCTTTTCGTATCAGGTGGCCCAAGTACTGGACTTTCAGCTTCAGCATCAGTCCTTCCAATGAATATTCAAGACTGATTTCCTTTAGGATTGACTGGTTTTATATCCTTGCAGTGGGGACTCTCAAGAGTCTTCTCCAGCACCACAGTTTGAAGGCATCAATTCTTCAGCACTCAGCCTTTTTTATTGTCCAGCTCTCACATTTGTACATAGCTTCAGGAAAAACCATACTTTTGACTATACAAAACTTTGTAGGAATTAATATAAGGTAGAGTTTATGAATGTTATCAAATAATGTGGCAAGGGAAGAAGAATCTTCACTTGAAAAATACCTTAAATGTTCAGATTATAAATATAGTCATCCCAAATATGCGGTTCATTTTGAAAGTGGTAATGTTGATCTGATGAAAGAGGCTAAGGTGAAATATGTCTAAGACATATTTTAATATCTCCTACAAGATTATTTAAATTATATGCAGAGTACATCATGAGAAAAGCTGGGCTGGAAGAAGCACAAGCTGGAATCAAGATTGCTGCAGAAAATATCACTAACCTCAGATATGCAGATAACACCACCCTTATGGCAGAAAGTGAAGAAGAACTAAAAAGCCTCTTGATGAAAGTGAAAGAGGAGAGTGAAAAAGTTGGCTTAAAGCTCAACATTCAGAAAACTAATCTCATGGCATCTGTCTCATCATGGGCAATAGATGGGGAAACAGTGGAAACAATGGATGACTTTAATTTTGGGCTCCAAAATCACTGCAGATGGTAATTGGTGATTGCAGCCATGAGATTAAAAGATGCTTACTCCTTGGAAGGAAAGTTATGACCAACCTAGACAGCATATTAAAAAGCAGAGACATTACTTTGTCAACAAAGGTCCGTCTAGTCAAGGCTATGGTTTTTCCTGTGGTCATGCATGGATGTAAGAGTTGGACTGTAAAGAAAGCTGAGTGCCGAAGAACTGATGCTTTTAAACTGTGGTGTTGGAGAAGACTCTTGAGAGTCCCTTGGACTGCAAGGAGATCCAACCAGTCCATCCTAAAGGAGATCAGTCCTGGGTGTTCATTGGAAGGACTGATGCTGAAGCTGAAACTCCAATATTTTGGCCACCTCATGCGAAGAGTTGACTCATTGGAAAAGACCCTAATGCTGGGAGGGATTGGGGGCAGGAGGAGAAGGGGACGACAGAGGATGAGATGGCTGGATGGCACCACTGACTCGATGGACATGAGTTTGGGTGAGCTCTGGGAGTTGGTGATGGACAGGGAGGCCTGGCGTGCTGCGATTCATGGGATGTCAAAGAATCAGACATGACTGAGTGACTGAACTGAACTGAACTTAACAAGGTAAGTAAAATTCAATAAGTACTCCCTCAAATTTTTTTTCCATAATTCATGAGAATGTTAATTTAATAAATATCATGATTATGAGTATGTTACTTTGCATGACCACAGGGACTTGGCAAAAGTAATAAAGTTTATAATGAGTTGACCTTGCAATTGAAACAATTACTGGGGCCTAGTGTAATCACATTAGCTTTTTAAAAGCTGATTATTTTCTCCAGTAGGTAGCAGAAGGGGAATTAAGAAAGATTTAAAGTGTGAGAAAGACTAAACACACAGATGGTTTTTTTGGAGATAGATTGGAAAATGTGAGAAAGCTATAGGAGGCCTCTGTTGACTGATGTCCAACATGTGAAACAGAACCTCAGATTGACACCTAAGAACTGGATAAATCATTGATATTTGAATATAGAACAAAACTGGATAACAGTACTTTATATTTCCTGATTTTAATAGCAATAGCATAAATATGTCAGAGAATGGAATTTTCTTAAATTGAGCACCGCAAAGTATTTAGGGATAAAAAGGCATGATATCTCCAAATTAGTCTAAAATGGTTCAAGAAAAAAATGTTACACACTAACACACATAATTATAATTGGATAAACAGAGAAAAAAAAAGATGGAAACAGATTGAGAAACAGAGAGAAAAAGATAATCAGGTGGGACAAAATATAAACAACTGGTGCATCTCGGTAAAGAGTCTCTATAAGACTTGTGTTAATCTTGCAAATTTTCTGTTAGAATCATATTAAAATGTTACTTAAAAAGAATGAAATAATGCCATTTGTAGCAATATGGATGGGCCTGGACATTATCATACTCAGTAACCCAAGAAAAGACACATATTTCATGATATTGCTTATATGTGGATCAAAAGATAATACTAATACAAATAAATGTATATACAAATAAGAAACAGACACACGGACATAAAAAAAAAAAAAAAAAACTTATGGTTACCAAAGAGGAAAGGGATAAGGGATAAATTAGGAGTTTTGAATTAACATATACACACTACTGTAGATAAAATAGATAACCGACAAGGATCTAATGGTATAACACAGGGAATTCTACTCAGTATTTTGAAATAAACTATACAGGAAAAGAATCTGAAAAACTATATATATATATATATATATATGTATATATATATATGTGTATATATATATATATGTATAAATTAGAGATACCAAGGGAACTTTTCATGCAAAGATGGGCACAATAAAATACAGAAATGGTATGGACCTAAGAGAAGCAGGAGTTATTAAGAAAAGGTGGCAAGAATACACAGAAGAGCTATACAAAAAAAGATCTTCATGACCCAGATAATCACAATGGTGTGATCACTTTAACCTAGAGCCAGACATCCTGGAATGTGAAGTCAAGTAAGCCTTAGGAAGCATCACTACAGACAAAGCTAGTGGAGGTGATGGAATTCCAGTTGAGCTATCGCAAATCCTAAAAGATGATGCTGTGAAAGTGCTGCAGTCAATAAGCCAGCAAATTTGGAAAAGTCAGCAGTGGCCACAGGACTGCAAAAGGTCCGTTTTCATTCCAGTCCCTAATAAAGGCAATGCCAGAGAGTGTTCAAACTACAGAACAATTGCACTCATCTCACACACTAGCAAAGTGATGCTCAAAATTCTCCAAGCCAGGTTTCTACAGTATATGAACCGTGATCTTCCAAATGTTCAAGCTGGATTTTAAAAAGTCAGAGGAATCAGAGCTCAAATTGCCAACATCTGTTGGGTCATAGAAAAAGCAAGAGAGTTTCAGGAAAATATCTACTTTTGCTTTATTGAATATGCCAAAGCCTTTGACTCTGTGGATCCCAGCAAACTGTGGAAAATTCTTAACGTAGTGGGAATACAAACCACCTGACCTGCCTCCTGAGAAATCTGTATGCGGGTCAAGAAGCAACATCTAGAACTAGACAAGGAACAACAGACTGGTTCTAAATCGGGAAAGGAGTACGTCAAGGCTGTATATTGTCACCCTGCTTATTTAACTTATATGCAGAGTACCTCAAGAGAAATGCTGGACTGGATGAAGCACAAGCTGGAATCAAGATTGCCGGGAGAAATATCAATCACCTCAGATATGCAGATGACACCACCCTTATGGCAGAAAGTGAAGAAGAACTAAAGAGCTTCTTGATGAAAGTGAAAGAGAAGAGTGAAAAAGTTGGCTTAAAAGTCAACATTCAAAAAAAAAAAAAGTCAACATTCAGAAAACTAAGATCATGGCATATGGTCCCATCACTTCATGG
Organism: Bison bison bison; assembly: GCF_000754665.1. Taxonomy (NCBI): domain Eukaryota; kingdom Metazoa; phylum Chordata; class Mammalia; order Artiodactyla; family Bovidae; genus Bison; species Bison bison. Next base: position 6,221,641 of record NW_011495086.1, on the reverse strand, counting down.
CAAATAGATGGGAAAACAGTGGGAACAGTGATAGACTTTATTTTTGGGTGGCTCCAAGATCACTACAGATGGTGACTGCAGCCATGAAATTAAAAGACACTTGCTTCTTGGTAGAAAAGCTATGGTCCAATTAGACAGCATATTAAAAAGCAGACATTACTTTGCCAACAAAGGTCCATCTAGTCAAAGCTATGGTTTTTCCAGTAGTCATGTATGTATGTGAGAGTTGGACTATAAAGAAAGCTGAGCACCGAAGAATTGATGCTTTTGAACTGTGGTGTTGGAGAAGACTCTTGAAAGTCCCTTGGACAACAAGGTGATCCAACCAGTCACTCCTAAAGGAAATCAGTCCTGAATATTCATTGGAAGGACTGAAACTAAAGCTGAAACTCCAATACTTTGGCCACCTGATAAGAAGAACTGACTCATTTGAAAAGACCCTGATGCTGGGAAAGATTGAAGGCAGGAGGAGAAGGGGATGACAGAGGATGAGATGGTTGAATGGTATCACTGACTCAATGGATGTGAGTTTGAGTAAACTCCAGGAGTTGGTGATAGATAGGGAGGTCTGGCACGCTGCAGTTCCTGGGGTCGCAAAAAGTCAGACGCGACTCAGTGACTGAACTGAACTGATGTATATATAAATAATTTTGCTGTATACCTGAAGCTAATGCAGCATTATAAATCAACTATACTTCAATAAAAATAATTTTCATTAAAAAAATAAAATATAAAGAAAGAGACATTTCATCAAGAAATATGGTAATATGCAACAGACACATAGCTTAGCAATATATGATTGATATGAAATTCTATGTCATTATCATAAACATGTAACCTGTAAAATATTATCAATATGATGATTAATATAAAATATAAAAGTTTTAAATACCAAGTACATCTATTACAATATACAATTATATAATAATAAAATATACTTTCTTATGAAAATATAATAAAATTCAAAATCTCATAGTGTTATATTCATGCCTTATAATTCTCCATCACTGATGGGATAACCAGTAAACTAGAAGCCAGAGGATCCTCTGCTCTACTTTACTTTGGAGAAATCATTTTAGTGGTTCTGGGACTTCAGAATCAGCCAGCCTATAAAGTCTTCATATCAGTAATACAACAGAAAACTAGTCATGTAAGTTACTTTACTTGAACTTCATGTTCCAATTAATAATGTTTGTCATATAATATTATTATAGATCTATATTGTTATTTCTCAAAACAAATTTTTCAATAAGTATTTATTTCCAAATAATATAACTTTGAACTGCCTACTATCAACTAATATAAAGTTTCTAAGAAGTGACAGCTGAGAGGGAGAAAGATGAGAGTTACTTACAAAATGTGAGTTGCATTCCATCTAAAGATATTTTATGATTGGATTGCATCAAAATAGAAGTCTGTTATTACACGTCTCTTTGGACACCAGCTCATCAGTATTGTGTTTTCAGTTCCCTTTGTTATTTCATTCCTTAGCTATTTGAAAATGACTTTGGATATTAGGGCCTTTTAGTGTTTTTAAGCAGTATTTTGTATAGAAAATATACTGATCAAAGTTTGTAAATAACATGTTTATTTTTATTATTTCTTTATTTTATAAAGAGAGTGCAACAGAAATAAAGCCTCCTACTACTTGTCTCAGTATGCACCAAGAAGCTTCATGCCATATTTCACCCCCAGCACATATTTTCAGAACAAATCTATGACCTTAAAGACCATGCAGCCACCTCCCTTATGGAAGCATCGAGTTTTCTATTTATTTATTTTTATTGGAATATAATTGCTTTACAATGTTGTGTTAGTTTATGCTATAAAATGAAGTGAATCAGTATCTGTATGTGTGTGTGTGTGTGTGTGTATGGATACATATATATATATGTATCCCCTCCCTCCTGAACCTCCCTTTCCTTCCCCCCCACCACCCCCTCCACATCATCTCACTCCTCTAGGACACCACAGAACACCAGGCTGAGCTCCCTGTGCTATACAGCAGCTTCCCACTAGCTATCTACTTTACACATGGCAGTGTATATATATCAACACAACTCTCCCAGTTTGTCCCACCCCTCTTCCCCTACTCAATGTCTGTGACAACATGTCCATTGTCTACATTGCTTCTCTACTCCTGCCCTGCAAATGGAATTGTTGGAAATCCTATTTATTACACATAATACCTGTTATTATTTAGCATATATTCCCCAAAAATGTACATCCACTGCATACATGGCTATTTTGTCATGTTAATGGTAAACAGAGTCTATTCTGGACAGCAGAAGTTAAGGTATGAGTATTAAACATAATCTAAAACATTTATAGACAAATAGCACTTCACTGCATAATCATTTTTTTAGTATTACAATCTTTGTCTCTTTTGAATCTACACTCAAATATATTTCATGTTACTCATATACTTACAGCTGAGAACTGCATCCTTGTCTCAAGAGCCAAATGTGTGCTAACTTTAAATTTCATCATCCTCCCAACAGAAAGGAAAACCTAGGTACATAAAAGCATTGTTACAAGCTCTTAGTGGAATGGCAAGAGGCTGAACAAAAATGGGTTCAGGCTCTGAAAAAAATAGAGGACTCAGTTAGCCCCATGAGAGTTGTTGTAATCTTAAGTAGGTATGACTTAATCATCTTTGTGTTTAGAGCACTCATATGAAGCAAAAGATTATCCCCATTTTCTATTCTAAGGTTCTTGATACACTGGTGATAAAACATTTCTATTTCATGATAAATATGTGTTATATGTTTAAAGATGGAAATGGTTGGCTAAAGTGGATTCTCTTAGGTGTAGGATAGAATATTAGATTCCAGTCTATTTTCTGAACTCCATGGGACTTCACAATTTTATAAAAGTATCAGGATACTTCAATATCATAAATTAAATTACTGTATACAATTTGTCTCAACATTAAACAAATTTTGTATATCTACCATTCCATTACTGTCCTTTAATGAACAATTGATATTCTGTAATACAATAATAAAACAAAAATGTATTCTCTTTAAGATTTTTAGGACCATTAGAATCTTCATTCTTTAGAACAAGGTGAATGTTTAGCAGCACACTTGTTTCCTCCTTGAGAGAGGGGAGTTGTGTTACTTTCCTTCATTTTAAATGGCAAGCACTCCATAGGATATAGAGCACTCCATAGAGATGCAACTCCACACCATTTTGAGAAAGCTGCTGTCGTTTTGCTTCTCACATTTGACTTGTCTGACTGCTGACTTTAATGATGCAGTATTTCCTTTGTAAAATTATCTTTTATACTGAATGGACTGATCATTAACTTCACTATAAAGACATAATTTGCCCATTTTAATGTATCTTCAACTAATATATTTGTGTGAGTATAACAGCTGGTAGTTCCTGAAAGATGGCAAGACTGTAAAAACTCTACCTGAGTTCCATAATTTCTTTGATTTCTATCCCTTATCACATAAAATCCAGCCTTAAAGTTTTATTTTGCTGTTATGCCAGTATCATAGTTATTTTGTACACAAATACATCCATGGTGTACGAAGGTTACATTGGTGAAGCAATTACACCAGATTGCACAATAGTTTGTTAATGCTCTATTACTTTTGCATGCAAATAGCTAAAATGAAGAGTCTGAAATTCAGTCATTTTAGCTGTACATCTCCAATTTAATTTGCTCTTTTTAAAAGTTTGCTCATCTACATTTTTTTACTACAAATATTTCTCATTTTCTTTTCTTTCTCTGTCTCAGTTTCAATTGAAAATGCCTGAACATACTGGTTCATGAGTGTATGAAAATAGATACCGTTTTTTGTTTGTTTGTTTGTTTCCCAGCAAGCCAAAAGGTTGAAAATATTCTCATGTTTTCTGCAAATCCTACACATATATTTAAATAACATTTCGATATATATATATTAGAGCAAGAATTTTAAAATAGCAAACACATGATAAATATCTAACACGAATAAGTTAACTAAATGTAATGTCTACCAAAGAAACCATATTCTGGAGAAAATAATTTGGAATTGTAAGATTCAAGGTATTTACTGTAAGAATGTGATCCATTTTCCTCTTGTGTACTTCCTTTACAAGCAGAGTGAATGGAGAAACAGGTTATTTACTTAACACTCTCTGAAAACAATTGCTTCTCATTATAAGTTCAATATTTATTTAGATGCTTTATAACATGGTGGAAAAATATGTAACAAAAATAGTCCCCATCAAGTCCAGGGGAAAAGAACATACCTATCTTGTCATCAGAGAAATGCTTACCGGCAAATTCAAGGATGCACATTTATCAGCAGTTTAATCATGCTTGAGTGCTTAGGTTTCTTAACTCACTGAATCATATCAAATTGCATTGCCAAGAAACACTTTTGAGCACAAAGTTTTAGTAATAAAGAAACAGCAATTATTCCTTAAGGATCAGGAAAAACATATTTTAGTTATTAGGAAAGAACTTATTTGTATTTCTTTTCAGTAAAGCCCTTCATGAGAGGTAGAAAGGAGGGGTTTGAAACAGTGAAGAAGTGTAATCATTATAACCTTTGTTGCCCTTGGCTCTTGGCTTTTGTACCCATCAGATAAAATAATTAGTAGGATATTTATTTTTACTACATATGCTGCTTTTTATTTTATTGTGGCTCCCCTGAGCTATGGATGACTGGAAGCCAACTGATGTTGCTAAGAAGTATCTTGACATTGCATAAAACAGAATTCCAGTTAAATCATGGAATTGAAGCAGAACTTGACTGTCCCACCAGCACAGAGCTGGAAACACACATTCATGGCCATAACAAAGTATATATTTATCCGAAAATAATATTAGTCATGGGAGATGGTACAGAGACACAGAGCATTCAGATAAAGAAGGGAAACTTCTCATCGTAGAGTGAAAACACACAGAAGTGGAGGCCCAGAATATGGAACAATAGAAATGTGGCTTAGATAAAGACTTCTTTTATTTATGCTGTCTCTATATTATCACCAACTTTTACTAGGAACTTTTTACCAGTTTATTGAAATAGCCCATTCATTATTCACAATTTTTAGCTGACTAGAGAAAATATATTTTTTAAGTTTTTTTTTCTTTCCTTTTTTCAAATTTCCAAGATATTATCATTCAGGCAGCAAGGTAGGAAGACTGATTTTGCACATCCCTTCCTCCACACTCTTGGCCTCACATGCATAACAACCACCACAATGAATTAATATAAAGGCACAAGGTTTGATCATTAGATTAAGAAGAGCCCCTGGAGGAGGAAATGGCAATCCACTCCAGTATTCTTGCCTGGGAAATCCCATAAACAGAGGAGCCTGGTGAGCTACAATCCATAGGGTCACAAAGAATCAGACACGACTCTCACACACAGAGCACACATACATTTACACCTTTTGATGAAACCCACAGACCTGATTCTGGCTACAGTAAGGGCTTTCTCTTCGATCTCTTCAGATGTATAGATTCCCAAGAGAATGTTTAATCTGTTTTTTTTTTTTTTTATTTCTAATTTAAGCCATTGTTTTCCCTTAAATGGCATCCTTAAATGCCACCATAGTTACAAATCATTTTATTAAAAGCTAAGATGAACCTATTTGCCAAGCAGAAATAGAGACAAAGACATAGAGAACAGAATAATGGATACCAAGGGAGGAGAGAGGGTGTGGGATGAGTTGGGAGATTGGGACTGACTTATATATGCTACTATGGATAAAACAGATAACTGATGAGAACCAACCATATGCACAGGGAACTCTACTCAATGCTTTGTAGTGCCTTAAATGGGAAGGAAATCCAAAAAAGAGGGGATATTTATATACACATATGGCTGATTAATTTTCCTGTACAGCAGAAGCTACCACAGCATTGCAAAGCAACTATACTCCAATTTTTTTTTTTTTTTTTAGAAAACAGCCTCTTAGCTTTCACCAACACTTATTCAAAGTTCTTCCAGCTTCCACTCACTCTCCAGTTCTGATGCTACGCTGACATGTGCAGTTTCTGTTACAGAAGCATGATATTCTCATTCCTAAAATCTGTCTGAGTTATTACTGCATGAAAAATTAAAAGTTTAGAAAATAAATACTGACTCGTCCCAGTTTCTCTGAGTCAGAAATTCAAGAGTGACTTAGTAGTATAATTCAGATTTAGGATTTCATGAAGTTGCAGCCAAGGGGTCAACCAGGGCTGTGGGTGTCTGAAGTCCAGGCTGTGGCTGAGAAACTGCTTCTAGGGTGACTCACACTCATCAGTATTGGCTGGAGGCCACCGATCTTGGTTGCTTGTAGGAGGTCTCCCTTTTCTCACTTCACAGGCTTCCTCATGGGGCTGCTTGAGTGTTCTTAAGATGCAGCGGCTGACTTTCCCCAGAGAGAGTTGTGTGAGAGACAGAGAGGTTGAGAGAGAGAGGACTAGAAAATACTCTTTATGTCTTGACCTCAGCAGGGACATGCTGTCACTTCTTCTGTGCTGTGTTGATCACACAGACTGACCCGAGCACAGTATGAGGGGAGGCTACACATGGCGCAATGCTGAAAAGTGAGAATTATCGGGGCCATTTTGCAGATTTGCTGCCAAAATCTCCTTAATGCTTTTATCCTCTAGGATAAAGTGTGGCCCTTTATGGATTCTTCCTTTTTTATAATATGAGCACTTACTTTTTTATAGAAGTATAGTTGGTCTACAATGTTGTGTTAGTTTCAGTTGTACAGCAAAGTGATTCAGTTATACGTACATATAAATCTCTTTTTTCAGATATTTTTCCCTTACAGGATATTAAAAAATATTGAGTATAGTTCCCTATTCTATACAGTAGGATTTTTAACTTATCTGTTTTACATATGGTGGTTTAGTCACTAAGTCAGGTCTGACTCTTGCGACCCCATGGACTGCCAGGCTCCTCTGTTGATGGGATTTTCCAGGCAAGAATACTGGAGTGGGTTGCCATTTCCTCCTCCAGGGGATTTTCCCGACACTTTACCAACTGAGCTTCTAGGGAATTCCCATTTTATATATAGTACTGTCCATTTGTTAATCAAATGTATGATACTGCATACTTTATATAGTTAATATACTACTATAAGATTTGTCTTCTTTGCCTTGTTAAATGGCATTGTCTTCAATTTCTAATTGTTTCCTGCAGATCAAAAAGTAATTTGTAGAGAGGAAGGGGTCCTCTTAAGATATACTCATATAAATAAAATCTGGACTCACTGAATTCAAGAACTGATTAATCACCTGTCTACTGACTAGATGCAATGTCCTCCTTATTGCGATGTAGTCCTTAGAAAATATGATTTTTTGTTGTTGTTTAGATTTTGGTCTTATTCCTTCCGTATTAGAGCTACTCATGTTTCTAGATCTTACTATTTCTAGGATCTGTTACTCTTTGCCTCTCCCTGTTGCTCTAGACAAACAATAGCATTTACCACCTAGACTATTCCAATAGCCCTCCTATCTAATCTCCCATTGTGCAGTCATGTCCAACTCTACAATGCTATGCACTGTAGCCCATCAGGCTCCTCTGTCCATGGGATCTCACAGGTAAGAATACTGGAATGAGTTGCCAATTCCTCCTCCCAGGGCTAATCTCCCATATCTATACATTATGATTCTCCTTCTTATGTTCCGGTTACTGTTTTTTTTTTTTTTTTTAATTTTTGGTGTTGTTGTTTTGTTTTTAACATGTTATATAAAATTGCTTCTCTCATCACCATCCCATAGGCTTCCCTTATGATGATTTTTGATGGCTTACCTCTCCATACATGATTCCCCTACACACACACACACACACACACACGCACACACCCCTTGTATCCCCAGTCTTTTCTCATGAAGCATTTTCTGCTTCATCATTTTGCTACAGCTAATCCAGCCTTTGTATATTTCCCTACAGCCCCAAAGCACCTCTACTTTGGGATTCTCAAGCTGCTATCCCTGCCTGAACTCATTTCCACCAGAAGGTGTCACTCCATCCTATTATATTTATGTTTCTATTCACTATGACATTAACAGAGGGAACTCCTCTAACCACTCTGTCTTAAATAGCCCTGCATCTTCTCATTCTCCCCTTTCCACTTATCCAGCACTATTTTTCTTCTAATACATTTGACTACCAGACATTTTGTACGCTTATTTTATGAATAAATTACATTGTTTCCTTAATAAAACTATGCCCCATAAAAGTAAGGACTATTGTCAACTGCCCTGTTCTCAGCAGCAAGTTGTTTTTCATTGTTGTTCAGTCCCCCAGTCATGTCCAACTCTTTGTGACCCCATGCACTGCAACACGCCAGGATTCCCTGTCCATCACCAATTCCTGGACCTTGCTCAAACTCATATCCATTAAGTGGGTGATGCCATCCAACAATCTCATCCTCTGTTGTTCCCTTCTACTCCTGCCTTCAATCTTCCCCAGCATCAAGGTCTTTTCCAATGGGTCGGCTCTTTGCATCAGGTGTCCAAGGTATTGGACCCTCAACTTCAGCATCAGACCTTTAGATAAATATTCAGAGTTTGATCTCCTTGCTATCCAAGGGTCTCTCAAGAGTCTTCTCCAAGACAACAGTTCAAAGTCATCAATTCAGCATTCAGACTTTTTTATTGTCCAACTCTTACATCTGTACATGACTACTAGAAAAACCATAGCTTTGACTGTATGGACCTTTGTTGGTAAAGTAATGCCTGTGCTTTTTAATATGCTTTCTAGGTTTGTCATAGCTTTTCTTCCAAGGAGCAAGCATCTTTTAATTTCATGGCTGCAATCACGGTCTGCAGTGATTTTGGAACTGAAGAAAATAAAGTCTGTTACCATTTCCATTGTTTCCCCATCTATTTGCCATGAAGTGATGGAACCAGAGGCCCTGATCTTCATTTTTTGAATGTTGAGTTTTAAGCCAGCTTTTGAATAGTGTCTGTAATGTCCTACTCTCTGCTCAGCCTCCAGTGAAGCAGTTTCATCATTATTTTCCAACAGCAGTGACAGTTTTCATTCAAATTGAAAATAACTTGAAGGCAAAGTCTGAAGTCAGGGTATACTTTTCAGATCCGTAAATTCTCTTGCATACTCCCAGTTATTTAAAAGTTAAATAAAACCAAATTTGCAAAAAGAACAGGGAACAATCTACTATTAAACATGGATTTCTATTTAAATATGGATTATACTGTGTAGTTTGGTATCACAATATATTCTTGTATTTCATAAAGCATTCTTCTGTTACAGTATTTTATTCTGACAAATACTATCTCTCCTTTTTTTTTCTTAAGGTGAACTTTTTTGTGAGTGATTGCTTTTTAACTTAACTTTGCATTTATGTCACTTACCCATGTAATATTTGGTTCCTATAACTACAGAATCCGGTAACCATCTAACAATCTGCTCTAGTCTGAAACAGACAAGAGAGTTCTGAGAACTATCAGCTGTAACTTTACATCTGTCTAGTTTAGCTTTGGATTTTAGTTTAACTTTTGATTCATGTTTAATGTGCTTCTAAATATTTAAATGGGTTCTTCTCCCTGGAGTGCTGTTTGACCAGCTAAACGCTTAGATTCAGTTAAACCCTTATAACAAAGGCCTACGTAGACAGGCATTCCTGTTATCTCTAGCTAAATTTGTAACCACGAAGCAATCTTCACTTCTCAACATTGATTATTTATGAGTCTTTGTTTTCATGGTTCTTCACCCTCATGCCTGCATTGAAGATGATTGGGTCAGAATCATCTCAATCAAAAATGTATATGGCACTTGAAAATCTCAGCAAATGTTTGATGTCATTGTATTTAATTGCTTAATGAGGAATAGCTCTTGACTTTACTAGATTCACAGTCCAGTAGGGTATATAAGCATATGCAATAATTTCATGTAAATATCTGTAATCTATATGGGAACAATTAAAAAAAATCTTCTAATAACAATGTCTGCTAGATACCTAATATACATCAGAGATGATGTCTCATTTTCAAGAACTGATTGCAACTAGAAGCTAAGAAAATACATAATAAAATATGAAATACAGCATATATTTTCAGGTAAATATGAATAGATAACCTCCCTAGACTTGTTAACTCAATAAATAATTTATTTATTAAATAACATTTTCCACCACTTAACAAGTACTTATGTGCTACATATATGGGAAAATAAGTGATCCTTTAGGTTTGATTGTATTTCCATTGCTCCTAATCAGTTGGGATTTTTGTTGGAAGAAAGTGTCATAGCATACTGAAAATGCTAGTAATTATGACAATAATAAGAAGAATAGAATGAGGTTGAGATTTTCAAGTTTCTGCAAAGATGTTAAATTAGCCAGCCCTACAGTCGCCTGCAAGTAAGATCAAATCTTAAACACAGAGCATCCAAGATTTGGGGAAACAACTACAAAAGCTGTGAGAAAACAACGTAGTGAATGTGTGTGCTTTGCTGGCCAGGTTCAGTTCAGTTGAGTCGCTCAGTCGTGTCTGACTCTTTGTGACCCCATGAACTGCAGCATGCCAGGTCTCCCTGTCCATCACCAACTCCCGGAGTCCACCCAAACCATCTCATCCTCTGTCATCCCGTTCTCCTGGCCGTAATCTTTCCCAAAATCAGGGTCTTTTCCAATGAGTCAGCTCTTCGCATCAGGTGGCCAAAGTATTAGAGTTTCAGCTTCAACATCAGTCCTTCCAATGAACACCTAGGACTGATCTCCTTTGGGATGGACTGGTTGGATCTTCTTGCAGTCCTTGGGGCTGATTATTAGCTGCAGCAGAAGAGAGCAAGAAGATTTCTTGCAGGAAAAATTAGAATAAAAGAAACAATTACCTTGAGAAAATTAATGTCTACCCCTTGATTACATAAATTAGGAGCATTAGCAAAATCTCTAATTCCAGACAAATAATTCAGAAATCTTGGTCTGTTCAAGAGATACAGAAAACAGTTGAGTGATTTATCGACTGTCCTCTGGTATTAACCACCGCAACCCCTCCCCCCACCTACCACCACCACACACACACAATTTCCCTTTCCAATCTAAAAGAGTAGTTTGGGAGCTCACTGCCCAAAGCTGCTTTTACTAAGGAGATGAAAGGAATGGTCTGACCTTGAGGAGGAGCTGCTGGGAACTTAGTAAACAAAACTAAGTTCATCCTTCACTCAACCATGTACTTAAATAAGATATCCGAGGAGGGAAACTAATTTTAAATGAACTTACAAAAAATACAAAAAGAATAACAAAAAGTAAAAGAGAAAACGTTGATTACAAATGTCATAAGAGGTAGAAGTGTTAGAACAGAGGGGTTGAAAATAAAATTTTAAAAATATATAATGAATATGATACAAGAAAAAGGAAATACTTCTACAAATGGACTGATTTATATATGAAGGCACAATAGGTGAATTTTTATAGAGATAACATAAACAGTATAACATGCATTTGAAGAATAAATTATGAGCTGTATTATGGGCTGAATTTTGCCCCCTACCCCAAATTCATACACTGAAGGCCTAACCCAGAGTATGACGGCACTGGAGACTGAGTCTGTAAAGAGGCAATTAAGTTAAAATGAAGCCTTTCAGTTCAATTCAGTCGCTCAGTAATGTCCGACTCTTTGCGACCCCATGAATCGCAGCATGCCAGAGCTCCCTGTCCATCACCAACTCCCAGACTTCACTCAGACTCACGTCCATTGAATCTGTGATACCATCCAACCATCTCATCCTCTTTCGTCCCCTTCTCCTCCTGCCCCCAATCCCTTCCAGTATCAGAGTCTTTTCCAATGATTCAACTCTTCACATGAGGTGGCCAAAGTACTGGAGTTTTAGCTTTAGCATCATTCCTTCCAAAGAAATCCCAGGGCTGATCTCCTTCAGAATGGACTGGTTGGATCTCCTTACAGTCCAAGGACTCTCAAGAGTCTTCTCCAACACCACAGTTCAAAAGCAACAATTCTGAAACTATGTTGAATAGTAATGGTGAAAGTGGGCACCCTTGTCTTGTTCCTGACATTACTATTCAACATAGTTTTGGAAGTTTTGGCCACAGCAGTCAGAGCAGAAAAAGAAATAAAAGGAATCCAAATTGGAAAAGAAGAAGCAAAACTCTCACTGTTTGCAGATGACATGATCCTCTACATAGAAAACCCTAAAGATTCCACCAGAAAATTACTAGAACTAATAAATGAATATAGTAAAGTTGCAGGATATAAAATCAACACAGAAATCCCTTGCATTCCTATACACTAAGAATGAGAAAACAGAAATAGAAATTAAGGAAACAATTCCATTCACCATTGCAATGAAAAGAATAAAATACTTAGGAATATATCTACCTAAAGAAACTAAAGACCTATATATAGAAAACTATAAAACACTGGTGAAAGAAATCAAAGGCGACACTAATAGATGGAGAAATATACCATGTTCATGGATTGGAAGAATCAATACAGTGAAAATGAGTATACTACCCAAAGCAATTTATAGATTCAATGCAATCCCTATAAAGCTACCAACAGTATTCTTCACAGAGCTAGAACAAATAATTTCACAATTTGTATGGAAACACAAAAAAACTCGAATAGCCAAAGCTATCTTGAGAAAGAAGAATGGAACTGGAGGAATCATCCTGCCTGACTTCAGGCTCTACTACAAAGCCACAGTCAGGCTCTACTACAAAGCCACAGTCATCAAGACAGTATGGTACTGGCACAAAGACAGAAATATAGATCAATGGAACAAAATAGAATGCCCAGAGATAAATCCATGTACACATGGACACCTTATCTTTGACAAAGGAGGCAAGAATATACAATGGATTAAAGACAATCTCTTTAACAAGTGGTGCTGGGAAAACAGGTCAACCACTTGTAAAAGAATGAAACCAGAGCACTTTCTAACACCATACACAAAAATAAACTCAAAATGGATTAAAGATATAAATGTAAGACCAGAAACTATAAAACTCCTAGAGGAGAACATAGGCAAATCACTCTCTGACATACATCACAGCAGGATCCTCTATGACCCACCTCCCAGAATATTGGAAATAAAAGCAAAAATAAACAAATGGGACCTAATTAAACTTAAAAGCTTCTGCACATCAAAGGAAACTATTAGCAAGGTGAAAAGACAGCCTTCAGAATGAAAAAATAAATAAATAAATAAAAGCCTGTTAAATATTGAAAAAAAAAAATATATATATATAAACAACTCCTACAGCTCAACTCCAGAAAATTAAATGACCCAATCAAAAAATGGGCCAAAGAACTAAATAGACATTTCTCCAAAGAAGACATACAGATGGCTAACAAACTCATGAAAAGATGCTCAACATCACTCATTAGCAGAGAAATGCAACACAACCACTATGAGGTACCATTTCACGCCAGTCAGAATGGCTGTGATCCAAAAGTCTACAAGCAATAAATGCTGGAGAGGGTGGGGAGAAAAGGGAAGCCTCTTACACTGTTGGTGGAATGCAAACTAGTACAGCCACTATGGAGAACAGTGTGGAGATTCCTTAGAAAACTGGAAATAGAACTGCCTTATGACACAGCAGTCCCACGGCTGGGCATACACACTGAGGAAACCAAAATTGAGAGAGACAAGTGTATCCCAATGTTCATCGCAGCACTGTTTATAATAGCCAGGACATGGAAGAAGCCTATATGTCCATCGGCAGATGAATGGATAAAAGAGCAGTGGTACATATACACAATGGTGTATTACTCAGCCATTAAAAAGAATACATTTGAATCAGTTCTATTGAGGTGGATGAAACTGGAGCCTATTATACAAAGTGAAGTAAGCCAGAAAGAAAAACACCAATACAGTATACTAACGCATATATATGGAATTTAGAAAGATGGTAACAATAACCCCGTGTACGAGACAGCAAAAGAGACACTGATGTATAGAACAGCTTTTGGACTCTGTGGGAGAGGGAGAGGGTGGGATGATTTGGGAGAATGGCATTGAAATATGTATATCATATATGAAACGAGTCACCAGTCCAGGTTTGATGCACGATACTGGATGCTTGGGGCTGGTGCACTGGGACGACCCAGAGGGATGGTATGGGGAGGGAGGAGGGAAGAGGGTTCAGGATGGGGAACACATGTATACCTGTGGCATGTGTTTTGATATATGGCAAAACCAATAAATACTGTAAAGTTAAATAAAATAAAATTTAAAAAAATAAAATAAAATCTTCAAGAACCAATAAATAAATAAATAAACAAAAGCAACAGTTCTTTGGCACTCAGCTTTCTTCACAGTCCAACTCTAACATCCATACATGACCACTGGAAAACCACTGCCTTGACTAGATGGACCTTTGTTGGCAAAGTAGTTTCTGCTTTTGACTATGCTATCTAGGTTGGTCATAACTTTCCTTCCAAGGAGTAAGCATCTTTTAATTTCATGGCTGAAGTCACCCTCTGGTGAGCCCTAATCCATTATGGAGCCTTCCCTGGTGGCTCAGACGATAAGGCGTCTTCCTACAATGCAGGAGACCTGGGTTCAATCCCTGGGTCAGGAAGTGTTCCTGGAGAAGGAAATGGCAATCCACTCCAGTATTCTTGCCTGGAAAATTTTTGGACAGAGGAACCTGGTGTGCTACAGTCCATGGGGTCGTAAAGAGTAGGAATTGACTGAGCGACTTCACTTTCTTTCTTTCTTTCTTAATCCAATATGACTAACATCACTTTGAGAGGAGGAAATATAGACACACAGAGATACCAGGTTGTAAAAACAGAAAAGACAATGTGAGGATAGTGAGACATAGTAACCATCCGCAAGCCAAGGGTAGACAGACAAACCTCAGATCAGTTCAGTTCAGTTCAGTTGCTCAGTCCTGTCTGCCTCTTTGCAACCCCATGAATCTCAGCACGCCAGGCCTCTCTGCCCATCACTAACTCCCGGAGTTCACTCAGACTCACGTCCATCAAGTCAGTGATGCCATCCAGCCATCTCATCCTCTGTCGTCCCCTTCTCCTCCTGCCCCCAATCCCTCCCAGCATCAGAGTCTTTTCCAGTGAGTCAACTCTTTGCATGAGGTGGCCAAAGTACTGGAGTTTCAGCTTTAGCATCATTCCTTCCAAAGAAATCCCAGGGCTGATCTCCTTCACAATGGACTGGTTGGATCTCCTTGCAGTCCAAGGGACTCTCAAGAGTCTTCTCCAACACCACAGTTCAAAAGCATCAATTCTTTGGCGTTCAGCCTACTTCACAGTCCAACTCTCACATTCATATATGATCACAGGAAAAACCATAGCCTTGACTAGCCGGACCTTTGTTGGCAAAGTAATGTCTCTGCTTTTGAATATGCTAGCTAGGTTGGTCATAACTTTCCTTCCAAGGAGTAAGCGTCTTTTAATTTCATGACTGCAATCACCATCTGTAGTGACTTTGGAGACG
>NW_011495086.1:6205014-6205702 GCF_000754665.1 Bison bison bison | reverse complement strand
CAGCTGGAATGCAAAAGTAGGAAGTCAAGAAACACCTGGAGTAACAGGCAAATTTGGCCTTGGGATACGGAATGAAGCAGGGCAAAGACTAATAGAGTTTTGCCAAGAAAATGCACTGGTCATAACAAACACTCTCTTCCAATAACACAAGAGAAGACTCAATACATGGACATCACCAGATGGTCCACACCGAAATCCGATTGATTATATTCTTTGCAGCCAAAGATGGAGAAGCTCTATACAGTCAGCAAAAACAAGACCAGGAGCTGACTGTGGCTTTGACCATGAACTTCTTATTGCCAAATTCAGATTTAAATTGAAGAAAATAGGAAAACCACTAGACCATTCAGGTATGACCTCAATCAAATCCCTTATGATTATACAGTGGAAGTGAGAAATAGATTTAAGGGCCTAGATCTGATAGATAGAGTGCCTGAGGAACTATGGAATGAGGTTCATGACATTGTATAGGAGACAGGGATCAAGACCATCCCCATGGAAAAGAAATGCAAAAAAGAAAAATGGCTGTCTGAGGAGGCCTTACAAATAGCTGTGAAAAGAAGACAAGTGAAAAGTAAAGGAGAAAAGGAAAAATATAAACATCTGAATGCAGAGTTCCAAGAATAGCAAGAAGAGATAAGAAAGCCTTCTTTAGCGATCAATGCAAAGAAACAGAGGAAAACAACAG
>NW_011495086.1:6204500-6204914 GCF_000754665.1 Bison bison bison | reverse complement strand
GCTTTTGAATATGCTAGCTAGGTTGGTCATAACTTTCCTTCCAAGGAGTAAGCGTCTTTTAATTTCATGACTGCAATCACCATCTGTAGTGACTTTGGAGACGAGAAAAATAAAGTCTGACACTGTTTCCACTGTTTCCCCATCTATTTCCCATGAAGTGATGGGACCAGATGTCATGATCTTCGTTTTCTGAATGTTGAGCTTTAAGCCAACTTTTCCACTCTCCACTTTTACTTTAATCAAGAGGCTTTTTAGTTCCTCTTCAGTTTCTGCCATAAGGGTGGTGTCATCTGGATATCAGACATTATTGATATTTCTACCAGCAATCTTGATTCCAGCTTGTGTTTCTTCCAGCCCAGCATTTCTCATGATGTACTCT
Organism: Bison bison bison; assembly: GCF_000754665.1. Classification (NCBI taxonomy): domain Eukaryota; kingdom Metazoa; phylum Chordata; class Mammalia; order Artiodactyla; family Bovidae; genus Bison; species Bison bison. The sequence goes on along the minus strand of NW_011495086.1, from coordinate 6,204,535 downwards.
GCATATAAGTTAAATAAGCAGGGTGACAATATACA
>NW_011495086.1:6197784-6202813 GCF_000754665.1 Bison bison bison | reverse complement strand
TGATCTGATCTGATCTGAGTGCAGCACTTTCACAACATCATCTTTCAGGATTTGAAATAGCTCAACTGGAATTCTATCCCCTCCACTAGCTTTTTGCGTAGTGGTGCTTTCTAAGGCCTACTTGACTTCACATTCTAGGATTTCTTTCTGTAGGTCAGTGATCACACCATCGTGATTATCTGGGTCATGAAAATCTTTTTGTACAGTTCTTCTATGTATTCTTGCCACCTCTTCTTAATATCTTCTGCTTCTGTTAGGTCCATTCCATTTCTGTCCTTTATCAAGCCCATTTTAATGAAATGTTCCCTTGGTATCTCTGATTTTTTTGAAGAGATCTCTAGTCTTTCCCGTTCTTTTGTTTTCCTCTATTTCTTTGCATTGATCACTGAGGAAAGCTTTCTTATCTCTTCTTGCTATTCTTTGGAACTCTGCATTCATATGCTTATATCTTTCCTTTTCTCCTTTACTTTTCACTTGTCTTCTTTTCACAGCTATTTGTAAGGCCTCCTCAGACAGCCATTTTGCTTTTTTGCATTTCTTTTCCATGGGGATGGTCTTGATCCCTGTCTCCTATACAGTGTCATGAACCTTATTCCATAGTTCATCAGGCACTCTATCTATCAGATCTAGGCCCTTAAATCTATTTCTAGGGGCACTTTAACCTTGACTTCTAGCCTCTGAACTATGAGAAATAAATTTCTATTGATTGACGTCCCCCGTCTGTGGAATTTTCTGTGGCAGCCCCAACAAGCTGATACAAGTTGGAATAACAAATGTGAGTAATTTAAAAAGGATTCAAAAAGAATCAATAAATTTAAAAAGGTAACAAAGAAATATCATTTTAAATAGAATAGGCACAGAAAGATCAATAACTGGGTGAAAAATAATCAAACAAAAAATAATATTGAAATATTTGAGGTAGAAATTTTCTATATTCAAATATTTGAAGTGGAAATTTTTGAAGAAATAATAGAGATTATTTTTTCAGAAATAAATAAGGACCCATATAATCCCAAAATAGGAAAAGAAGAGAAAGCTCTGAGCAAGAAATATTTTAGAGAAATATAAGACTATCAAAGACAATGAGAATATTCTAAAAGCTACCAACTTCTCATGGCTTAGAAGTTAAAATATCAACATTATACCCATCATTAAAAACTGAAGACAAAGCTATGCATGTATGCTTTATTAAGAATTTTGTATGCTGAGGAGAAAAATAAGTGTTTAAATACTGTATCTAGCACATTTTTTTACTTCTTAAAAGTTTTAATAATTCAAGTTTTTTTTCATTGTTGCAATAAAGACTTCAGAATTTGAAGTCAACCTACATTAAATCTTTGTGAATATACAAGAAGTCAGTGAAACATAAATAGACCTTTTTACTAATAACACTGGAATAACTTTAAACAAATGAAAATATATTTTTAAAAAATTTTCTTCCTCATATACACAAATTAAAGATTAAAATGCATTTGTCAACATTACAACTCTTCAATTGTAAAATAAAATTTCATAACCCAGTTTTAAATGTGTTTCTTAAAAATATTATATTAATACATTTGATCACATTAACATTTAATAGAAACATGGCTTGAAAGGACAAGTCCCAGAATGAGTGGTAATAATGAGTGTAAGATGGTATATATTTATATTGGAATTAATATTTTTCTTGTTTATTCAATTTGAATATATGCTAGTTTAAATCATATAAAATTTCAAATGTTGTAGATTAATAAATGGTCAAACACTGTCTGTTCCCTAACTTTTAAACATATGTGTCTACGAAACGAGATTTTCTTCCCCAGGTACTTGCCATTGAAGAATCTTTGCATGTGTATACCCACTAGAATCCATGTACAAAATTTTTTAATTTAGCACTCTTTATAAATAAAAAGCTAGTCATAACTCAGATATGTATCAAAATATAATAGGAATATGCACTGTGATGTATTCATTGAATGAAGGAAATAAATCAAGAAAATATCTGAACTATAGTTTTCTACAACAAATGAATTTCAAAAACGTATTTGTTTTTTTTTAAAAAAGACGATATCCATTGGAGAATATAAACATATGATGTCACTAGAAAAGACGAAACTAGGCAAAACAGACAACAAAAAACACATTTTTACAGGCTTGTAAATTTATGATAAGAATATAAAGATAAGCAAGAGAATTGTTAACATGAAAGTAATTTTCTGTAAGAAACAGGGCATAGCCAGGGATATAAACTGGGAAGAATTTTCAAAGGACTTTATTGGTCCTATTTTAAGCTGAGTCTTAGAAAAATAATCATTTTTAAAAGACTTTTAAGTGAGCATGATTAGCAAGCATAGTTTGATATTTCAGGAAGAAAAAACAGTCCTATTGGAAGCCATGGATTTTACAATGAAATAAAACAAGTCCGTTCAGAAGGGACTGAATTATATAAGACCTTCTGGACAAAAATACAGAATTTACAGAAGTTAGATATTATCCTAAATATAGAGGAGAACAAGAAGCCAATTTAGACTTTGTGTGTGTGTGTGTGTGTGTGTGTTTAATGTCGCTCTGGCTGCTGTGTTGGAAAAAAAGACATTTTTTAAAAGTTTTTCCAGAGTAAATCGTGGAGAAGGAAAGACCAGCTTGGAAATCCTTATGGTAATGCCCATGACAAATGTTGGCTTAGACTCGTGTGGTTGTCACAGAGCTCGAGAAAAATAAACAGCTTTGAGATATATGTGGGAGTTACAATTTACAGTATTTTATGACGGATTGGCTCTAATGGTTTAATAGAGGTTAGTATTGAATGATGTTTCTGTGTCTTCAGACTGAGTGACTGGAAGAAGGATGATTAATGTAGAGAACATAATAGACAGAATTGAATTGTGAATGGGCCTAGATCAGAGTTTCATTCCGGGCATGTTATTTTGGCCATATTATGTCATGTTTAGTTATTTGTTGTTGTTCAGTCACTAAGTTGTGTCCAATTCTTTGAGATCCCATAGGCTGAGGCATGCCAGGCTTCTCTGTCCTTCACTATCTCCCTGAGTTTGCTCAAACTGATGTCCCTTGAGTCAGTGATGCCATCCAACCATCTCATCCTCTGTCATCCCCTTCTCCTCATGCCCCTTAATCTTTTCCAACATCAGAGTCTTTTCTAATGAGTCTACTCTTTGCACCAGGTGGCCAAAGTAATGGAGCTTCAGGTTCAACTTCAGTTACTAGCATGTTGCATTCTGTGAATCAGCTGAATGGAAAAATTAAGTAACCAATTTGAAATACATATCTGGATAGCAGAAGTATAGCCTATAATGGGCTTCCTTGGTGATTCAAATGGTAAAGAATCCATCTAGAATGAGGGATACCTGTGTTCAATCCCTGAGTCAGAAAGATCCCCTGGAAAAGGAAATGGCAACCCACCTCAGTATTTTCACCTGAAGAATACCATGGACAGAGGAACCTGGTGGATTACAGTCCCTGGAGTCACAAAGAGTCAGACGTAACTGAATGACTAAGCATGCCTATAATAGGGAGCCATAACAAGAAGGGATATGTCAAATACTGAGAATGAATGAGACCACCTGGAGAGATGACAGAGAAGCAAGAAAGAGGCCTAATACTTAGGTAAGAGGTAGCAGAGGAGTTCTAACCACAGAGAATGAGCAGGAATGACCTAAGCAGTAAATAAAAAATAGGAAATCATAGTATCAGAGAAACCAGAAGAAAAATATTTTCTTAAAAGCATAATCTTTTCTGACAAACGCTAAAGTTGAGGAAGATGGTGACTAATAAGTATCTATTGAATTTAGCAAATTAAGGTTACAGGATATGAGGAACTGTTCAACTTAGTGATGCTTTCACTGTGGAGAGTACTAAAGAATGAATGACAATAAAGAAGAAATTAGGATGTGTGAAATTAACCCTAGAAGACATTTGGGAATTTTGAAATCCAGATGGAAAATCTGGCAGATTTTTTTTTTTTAATGTAAAACAGAAACTTAGGTTTTATTTTCATTTTTGACTAGCTTTTTCATGAATCCTAACTTTGCTGGATAGCTTAGAGCCAAAAAGGGTTAAAATTGATAGAAGTTTCCTACGATTTTGTTAGGTTACTTACCTTCTTTAAATAAAACAATCCCTGAAATACCCTCTTTTCCTCTTGTTCCTCTCCAAGATGGCAAGTGAAAATAGGGCTTGGGTGAGGGTAAGGTAGTGGTGATGACTGTGTGTTCTTCTGGTTGTAGAGAAAGGAACCCTGGATCACATGTGAGCATTAGATTTCTGTCCTCTGGGTCCATCTTGATGATGTCATGTGATAGCCTTGATTCTGGACACATTGTTGGCATTTCAAGTCTGCAGCTAGGAACTCACAGGTACTTTCTGATCAATGAAGTATGAAACAAGGCTGTCAGCTGTGGATGACAGAATTGGGCCAAAAGAAGAAAAATTTGTGGATGATGGAAAATTACTAAAATAATTATGGAAATTAGGAATAAGAAATTAAATAATTTCCTGCCAACTTGATTCATGCTTTGAAAAGCCAAACAAAGCTCGAAGTTTATCCATACAAGCCCATCCTTTGGTTAGTTTCTGTGTCACTAGGGACAAATGCCACTACATTTTCTCATGTGAAAATAATGATTACTGAGTCTCCAGGCACACAAGTGTAATAGGCTTATCTTTTCTGTATTCATTCCATTCATCCATCCACACATTTATTAAAAGCTTTTGGATGGCTAATATTGTTGAACTCTATACTAACAGCTCCAAAATCACTGCAGATGGTGATTGCAGTCATGAAATTAAAAGATAGCATATTGAAAAGCAGAGATATTATTTTGTCAACAAAGGTCCGTCTAGCCAAGGCTATGGTTTTTCCAGTGGTCATGTATGGATGTGAGAGTTGTCCGGACTGTGAAGAAAGCTGAGTGCCGAAGAACTGATGCTTTTGAACTGTGGTGTTGGAGAAGATTCTTGAGAGTCCCTTGGACTGCAAGGAGATCCAACCAGTCCATTGTGAAGGAGATCAGCCCTGGGATTTCTTTGG
>NW_011495086.1:6181637-6197684 GCF_000754665.1 Bison bison bison | reverse complement strand
CAATACTTTGGCCACCTCATGTGAAGAGTTGACTCATTGGGAAAGACTCTGATGCTGGGAGGGATTGGGGGCAGGAGGAGAAGGGGATGACAGAGGATGAGATGGCTGGATGGCATCACCGACTCAGTGGACATGAGTCTGAGTGAACTCTGGGAGTTGGTGATGGACAGGGAGGCCTGGTGTGCTACGATTTATGGTGTTGCAAAGAGTTGGACACAACTGAGCAACTGAACTTAACTGAACAGACACTAACAGCTTATGAATGAGAAATGCATGACAGTATCCCTCTTATTAAAAAATGTAACTACAGAAACAAAACCTAAAAACCCTACATACGAAAAATTGAGTTAAGGAGTGGTAATTAAAGGTAAAGATTTATTTTTAGAATCTTGCACTATACTGTAATGTATCAAGCAAACAGAATAAACCAAAAGCACTCTCAAAATAGGTAACACACTATATACATCACTACCTGACACTATATGATAACACTTGATAATTTAATGAGTTAGGAATTTGAAACATTTTTGGATTGGTGTGTGTAGTTAATTAATCTATACATTTATTCTCCATCTGGGAAAGTAAATAATACTTAGTAACAGGAAGTCACCGTTAAACCAAGTAATAGACAAAGATCCACATAGACACACATACAAACTGCTTCCCAAAGCTTTGGCATCTGTTAAAAACTCATTTGAAAAAAAATAATTTCACCTTGCAGGGGCTCACAGTCTCCAATTCTAAGAAACAGTTTCTGACTATTTAGCCAAATATATGGAGGAAAAAAGTACTAGAGGAAGATTAAGCACCATTTCTAATGTTTTAGAATATCTAATCCCACCTTATTAAACAAGATCCATCAATGCTTTATTAGCTCCCTACTGCTGCCATAGTTAAGTACCATGAGCTGAATAGCTTAAAGCAGCAGAAAGTTATTATTTCACAGTACTGGAAGCAAGAAGCACAAATTCAAGGTACCAGCAGGCATACTTCCCCTTCTGTGTAAGGGAGAATACTTTTTTGCCACTTCCTACCTGACGGCTCCCAGGCAATTTTTGGCACTCCTCAGCTTGTTAGCTATAGCGCTTCAACCTGAGCATGTGCTGTCACATGGCATATTTCCTCTCCTCCCATATGTTTTCTTCCTTCTATAAAGACATCAGTCATATTGGGTAAGGGTCCACCCTAATGACCATACTTTAACTTGATTACCTCTATGCAGACCCTGTTTTCAAATAAGGTAACATTTTGAGATGTTAGGGGTGATAATTTCAATGTGTCTTTTTGAGGAATATAATTTTGCCCATAATAATGCTTTGCTCCATTGACGTGAAAAGATCGAAGGGGAGAGATGGAGAGGCTAAAAATGGTAATAGATCTGTTATCTATCTCTTCCTGATGGACAGAACTGTAACTGAAGAAAAAAGTCCTTTTCTCACTGATCATTTCTCTTCCTCTCACTAATCATGGAAGACTGAAAGGAATAAAACATACATATGTATATTCACACAGATATATTAATAAGGGTACACAAATACACACACACACACACACACACACACACACACATATATATGTATATATACATATATATATGAAGGGGTTTCCCCTGTGGCTCAGCGAGTAAAGTGTCTGCCTGCAATGCAGAAGACCTGGGTTTGATCTTTGGGTCGGGAAGATCCCCTGCAGAAGGAAACGGCAACCCACTCCAGTACTCTGGCCTGGAACATTGCATTGATGGAGGAACCTGGTAGGCTACAGTCAACGGGATCGAAAAGAGCCATACACAACTGAGCAACTTTCCTTCTCATATATATAAAATCAATATATAATATATTTTATAGATACAGACATACCTTAAAAGTAATGTGGGTTCAGTTCCAGATCACTGTAATGAAATATCTTAGTAAAAAAGTCCCATCAACTTTTTAATTCCCAGTGCATTGTTTGTTTTGTTCAGTCACTAGGTCATATCTGACTCTTTTCAACCACATGGACTGCAGAATCAGTGCATTTAAAGGTTATTTTTACTCTACACTGTAGTCTTTTAAGTGTACAGTAGCATTATCTATAAAAAACACAATGTAAATAATTTAATTAAACTGTATTTTATTGCTAAAAATGCTAAGCATCTCTGAGCTTTCAGAGTCATCATAATATCAAAAATCAGTGATCACAGATCACCACAGCAAAAATAATAAAAGTGAAAAAGTTTGAAATATTGTGAGGATTACCAAAATGTGACACAAAAACATGAAATGAATAAATGTAAGACAAAAATGGACCAATATATTTGCTCAATGTCAAGTTGTCACAAACCTTTAATTTGTAAAAAGACAGTATTTATGAAATGCAATAAAGTATAACATAATAAAAGGTGCACTGATACAGTGAACAATATAATATATCTAAAATATATTATTATGTATTAATAGACATATGTAATAGTTATATACTATATGTATATATATATATGTACATGTAATATATAAAAGTTATACAATCTGGCTCAGATAGTAAAGAATCTGCCTGCAGTACAGGCAACCCAGATTTGATTCCTAGGTTGGGAATATTCCCTGGAGAAGGGAGTGACTACCCACTCCAGTATTATTGCTGGATAATTCTATGAACACAGGAGCCTGGCAGGCTACAGTCCATGGGATTGCAAAGAGTGGGATATGACTGAGTGACTAACACTTTCACTTTCATACAATAGGTATATATAAAAAGTGTATATAATATTATACATGTGTATATATATGTATATATATATATATGTATGTATATGTATGTATATATGTACTATATGAAAGGAGCCTTAGTGTTGGATTCAAACCATGTTTCTGGATATAGAGACTATTCAAATTGGAAGTCACTTTCCTATTTTTCCACTTGGAAATTATTTTCATCTTACCACATCATTAACCATGGAATCAACATTTCAATTGAAAGAGAATTATTTTTGAAATAAAATATATGATATTTTTAACCCCCTATGTCTGGGGGAAATGGCCACTGTCAATACCTTGGGGACATAGCTACAAATCTATATTACTTTTTCTTTCTGATCAAAGGAGGCAGCCATCATTTTTCTATAATTGTTTCTGTCAGTAACTGGGTTTAAGGATGTTTATTACTTAGTTAAGTGGTTCTTGGCTATCATATAGGATTATTTGCAGAGACACAGAAGCTAGGAACTCATAAGAATATATAACTAAGTTAATTGTTCTCATAAATTACTTTTCTAAATACTTGAATTCTTTAATTTACAGAAGAAATTGACCTTTTGCTGCAGGACTTCATGGTAGCTTCCATGACAGTTTTCGACCTGTGTTTGAAAATAACCAGCAAATTGTGAAACTTTATTTTAGATTTCAGCAAATAAGGTTAAAACATCTTGTGGCAAAAGTTTATGCAAGTCATGCAATATATTTAACTTATTGTAATAAAATATGAAATATATTCCATAGATGGTAATATTAAAATATTTTATCAGATCAGATCAGATCAGTCTCTCAGTCATGTCCGACTCTTTGCAACCCCATGAATCTCAGCACGCCAGGCCTCCCTGTCCATCACCAACTCCCGGAGTTCAATCAGATTCACGTCCATCAAGTCAGTGATGCCATCCAGACATCTTATCCTCTGTCGTCCCCTTCTCCTCCTGCCCCCAATCCCTCCCAGCATCAGAGTCTTTTCCAATGAGTCAACTTTTCGCATGAGGTGGCCAAAGTACTGCAGTTTCAGCTTTAGCATCATTCCTTCCAAAGAAATCCCAGGGCTGATCTCCTTCACAATGGACTGGTTGGATCTCCTTGCAGTCCAAGGGACTCTCAAGAGTCTTCTCCAACACCACATTTCAAAAGCATCAATTCTTTGGCACTCAGCCTTCTTCACAGTCCAACTCTCACATTCATACATGACCACAGGAAAAACCATAGCCTTGACTAGACGAACCTTTGTTGGCAAAGTAATGTCTCTGCTTTTGAATATGCTATCTAGGTTGGTCATAACTTTCCTTCCAAGGAGTAAGCGTCTTTTAATTTCATGGCTGCAGTCACCATCTGTAGTGATTTTGGAGCCCTGTAAACGTAATGCAAATGAGAGGAAGTAGTCCCCCCTTTTTTTTAGTTGAAAATATCTGCAAGGCTTCTAAAATTCTTAACTTGATTTTCTTGAGCCAGAGAGTCTCTTTATACTCTAACACAGGGAGGGCATATTAAAAAAGATTCTTTATTGGAATACTTCCTATAAAGGATTATTCTTGCTGTAGATATGCTACAAGATACTAAGTTTGCTGGCTTCTGGAAAAGTGAAAACATGAAGCACTGTATAATACCATTCTATTTGCTTCTTGAATCATAAAACATCCAGTATTTAGAGCTAGAAGTTTGACTGTGCTCATCAAGCCAATGCTTCAGTTTTATAGATGAGTCATCTGAAAAATATGTATTTATATTTTTTCTTTCTAAGTGGATTGTAAAATGAATAAGCCAAAGACTGCCTTTTAGATATGTGATAGAACAATCGTTAAACTAGAAATTAAGCATAATAAAAATACAGTATACAGTAAACTATGAGAGTTTTTATTTTTCCATTACACTGTGAGATTCCCCAAAGGACTTTCTTATTCACTTCTAATTTCTAGACTCACTGCAGTATCATTTCTGAGATTTCTCCAACAATTGTTTATGAAGTGATTAATTGAACTATAAGAACAACTTACAGACCTTCTGTGTGCACATATTCATACATAAATTAGGTAAAAGCATTTTCAATAGTTTTAGATTTGAAGAGTGACAATAGTAAGAGGGTCCCCATGTACCCCATGTGGGATTTTCCCTTTTATTAACATCTTACACTGGCACGGTACATTTGTCACAATTAATGAACAACTATAGAATAACTATAGCATTATTAGGTGACATCTGTGTTTTCTCCAGGTTTCCCACATAATGAGTCTTTCTTCTTGTATCTTATCCAGGATACCACATTACATTTAGTTTTAATTAAACTTCCCTTACATGTTACAGTTTTTCAGGCTTTCCTTGTATTTTATAACCTTGATATGTTTGATGAGTATTGTATTAGTTCGCTAAGGATGCTTTAATGAAATACCATATATTGGATGGCTTAAATAACAGAAATTTATTCATTTAATTTAAATTTCTCAGTTTTTAAAGCTGAAAGGCTAAGGTTCGGGTGCCCGCATGTTAGATCCTGGTGAGGGCTTATAGACATTTGTCTTCTCACTGGGTCCTCATATGTTGTGGGAAGAGATATATATCTTACTCTTTTTATAAGACCACAGTCCTATGAGACCAGGGCCCCACACTTATGACTACATTTAACTTTAGCTATCTCTCAAAAACCCTGTCTTCTCCAGAAGTCACATTTGAAGTTAAGACTTCAAAATATGAATTTTAACAGGAAACAGTTCAGTCTATAGCAAGTACTGATAAGGTATTTTGTATAATGTCTCTCAACTGGTATTTATTTCCCTCATTATTAGATTGGGATTATGTGTTTTGAGAAGAAGAGCTTAAGGTGAAGGGCCACTCTCGTTACATCTCATCAGTGGTAACTGTGTGGGCGTGACTTACCAGTGTTGTTGGTAAGCTTGTCACCTGGCTGTAGCAGTGTTTTCAAGTCTCTTCATTGTCAGCTTACTTCTTTTTTCCCCATTTCTATACTCCGTCTTTGAAAGGAAATCATTAATCACCCACTTAAGGTGTTGAGAGTTATGTTCCATTTTCTTGAGGATAAATATCTACAAGAGTTATTTGAAATTCTTCTGTGTAGAAAGCTAATCAGTTTTCCTCTATTTATTCATTCAGTCATTTATTCACCTCAGTATGGATTCATGGATATTCATAAGTTGGTTATAATTCAATATCCCTTTATCATATAATGTTGCTCAAATTATTACAGTTTTGGTGCCTGTGTCTCTGGACATATCTCTATCGTGTGTGTGTGTGTGTTTGTGTGTGTGTGTGTGCATGCACTTGAGCACTTTCTTGTTTTTCTTGTAGAATGCTTTAGGCTCACTTTTTTATTTTTGTTGCCCTAATTCTAGAAACCACTGTTTCCCCAAGGAAACCTAATGCCTAATGATATTAAAAAGAAAGATCTGTATATGAGTTGTCTCTTAAATTTTAATGTGAATTTTACAAATTACAAATGTTAGCTCAGTTGATCATCTTGTGTGTTGGGAAAAAAATTTAATCCATTTGGTTTTAATAACACTTTGTCAAATTTTAACATTTATCTAAAAACTGATATTTTCTCTGTATATGAAAAAAGCTATCAGAATAAAATGTGCTCATCTTGGAAAACACTTAGTTTGAAAGCATATCATTTCATTTAATCATTTCATCTAAAGCATTAGGATAAAATTATCAGAAACTTTCCATTTCAAAATATAAAGGCTTTGAAGTTGTCACTTCTCTTATAGTAATAAAAAAAAAAGCAGAGCAAACAAATTTAACAATTTTATTTGGACCCATCAGAGAACTGAGGTTATAGGTCAAACTACCACCAAAATCTGCAGACAGGTACATCCAGGGCGTCACACCAACATCTGCTTACCTGGAGCATCAACCACCAGAGATATAAATTGGTAGGGCTACTTAAACTGGTGAATTGAAGAACAAACATAATTTTGATGAATTACTGGAGGCTGAGTGTAGACTGTTTGGAAAATGAGAAACTCATCAATGTCTCAGTCTTTTCCTCCAGGAATCCTACCAAGTTCTCCCAGTAAGGAAACAAAGATCCCAAAACTACCTACTCCCTCACCTCTCACAGGGACAGGAGAATAATGATCATTTTGAAACATATTTAAGGCATTTTCTATAACAAAAACCTACATTTTAAGAGAAAAAAAAAAAAACTAACTACCAGAATATTATCCCATCCTGAGAAGACTGTTCTTCCCTCACCAGCATCCTCCAAGCTTCCTTTCTCACCCAAGAGGAAAAAAAAAAAAAAAAACTTAACAGGAGTCTGAACATCAAGGAAATGTTTTAGGATCACTGGAGAAACACTTTTGAGGTCATGGACCCAAGATACAAGCCTGTTAACCTAAATTTAATCAGGAGATGATAGAATGTTTCCTTCCCCAAACCTTTCACTATATCAGCAGGGCTCCACTATAGTAACAGGGGTAGGGGCCAAAAAGCTGCAAGACACAGAAACTCTCTGAGGAAAAACACCAAGGGAAAACCCTAAAACAAGTGAGGAGACAGAAACCAGGACACTAGAGGAATTTTTAACCTCTGAAACCTATAACTTCACCAAATATTAAATGCAGCCAGACTCCAAGCCATATTATCATCAACCCTCATGCTATTTCTTTCAGTTTTTATTACCAGATACAGCCTGTTCTTGAGTGCCCGATAAGTTGCTTCAGTCATGTCTGACTCTTTGCAACCCCAAAGATTGTAGCCTGCCCAGATCATCTGCCCATGGGATGCTCCAGGCAAGAACTTTGGAATGGGTTGTCATGCCCTGCTCCAGGGGATCTTCCTGACCCAGGGTTCAAACCCCTGTCTCATTATGTCTCTTGCATTGCAGACAGGTTCTTTACCATTAGTGCCACGTGGGAAGCCCACAGCCTGCTCAGCTTTCAACTAAACATTACAAAGTACAACAAAAAACAAGGGAAATCAGTTGAAAGAGACAAAGAAATAATCAGAACGAGTTTCAGTTATGACAAAGATGTTGGAAAATCAGGGAAATTAAAGTAACTATTATTAACAGACTAAAGGCCCTCCCTGTCTTAACAATATGCAGTATGCAAGGAGAGATGGATAACATAATTAGAGAGATGGAATATCTATAAAATACCACTATGTTGACATATGGCAGAAACCATCACAATATTGTAAAGTAATTATCCTCCAATTAAAAGTAAAATTAAATGCCACTCTAACAGAAAATGAATAATGCCTTAATGAACTCATTGATAGGCTTGACATAGCTGAGAGAATTTGAAGACAGGTCAATAGAAGCTTTTCAAATTTAAATGCAAAGAGGAACGAATGTCTATATTGATTAGTGCTTTATTATGAATATTATATGGACTTCCCTGGCGGCTCAGATGGTAAAGCGTCTGTCTACAATGTGGGAGACCCAGGTTCGATCCTTGGGTCAGGAAGATCCCTTGGAGAAGGAAATGGCAATCTACTCCAGTACAATTGCCTGGAAAATCCCATGGACAGAGGAGCCAGGTAGGCTACAGTCCATGGGTCGCAAAGACACAGCTGAGTGACTTCACTTTCACTTTCACTTTATGATAATCCACTTAAGTGATTGCTTCTTTCAAAGTCTAAGTAGAGAAACACTGGTTTAAAATAAAATTTATATGATTTGATTTAGCTACTCAATTTTAACATATTTATTAACTTATGAAATGAATGCATAATTACCAACCAATTTTATTTAATTTGCCAGAAAATTACTTAATCCATGAACAGTCAGTCTGCTATTTAGTATTAATCACTTTATTGGTTTCATTAAAGATGACCAAATTAAATGTCTCTTTTCCTTTCCATTCAGGGTAAAATCCTCAAAAGCTGTATTATAAACATTGAACTACATTTTAAAACAGATTAAAACTATGAAAATCTGTGCATGATTTTAGTTTTAATGGATGATATAAAACACGAATAAAAATTCATGTAAATTAAAGGATCAAGTAGTTATAACAATGATATCAATAACATAACCAGAAAATACATTAAAATATTTCTTTTTCATAGTTTCCATATCCCATTACATAAGGCTTTAATTTCCAAGATATTTTACTCGGACATTTTAAGCTGTTTAGTCTATGATGTATCATATGTAGAGTAACACTAGTTCCATGTCTGCTCAGAACACTCAAGGCAAATACCATGCTTGTTTTCCTGGCCAAGTTGCCCAAGTTTAGATGTTAATTTATGTGGTGCCTTTGGCCTCCTTGTGCTAATTCAATCACTAACACCCAATATACCATAGTTTAAGTCACAGCAGCTCTATCCTCCTTTCTCACTAATGCTACCATATAATACCATGTACGGGTATATATACCTAGTAGTTCAGATGGTAAAGAATCCACCTGCCAGTCGAGGAGATGCAAGAGATGTGGGTTCAGTCCCTTCATTTGGAGGATCCCCTAGAGAAGGAATGGGCAACCCACACCAGTGTTCTTGTCTGGAAAATTCCACCGACAGAGGGAGCCTGGTGGTCTACAATCCATGGGGTCACAAAGAATCAGACACAACTGAGTGAATATGCATGCACATGTGTATATATTAATATATATTTACAGGTATGTATACTAGACCATTCAGGTATGACCTAAATCAAATCCCTTATGATTATACAGTGGAAGTGAGAAATAGATTTAAGGGCCTAGATCTGATAGATAGAGTGCCTGATGAACTATGGATGGAGGTTTGTGACATTGTACAGGCCACAGGGATCACGACCATCCCCATGGAAAAGAAATGCAAAAAAGCAAAATGGCTGTCTGGGGAGGCCTTACAAATAGCTGTGAAAAGAAGAGAAGCGAAAAGCAAAGGGGAAAAGGAAAGATATAAACATATGAATGCAGAGTTCCAAAGAATAGCAAGATGAGATAAGAAAGCCTTCTTCAGTGATCAATGCAAAGAAATAGAGGAAAACAACAGAATGGGAAAGACTATGGATCTCTTCAAGAAAATCAGAGAAACCAAAGGAATATTTCATGCGAAGATGGGCTTGATAAAGGACAGAAATGGTACGGACCTAACAGAACCAGAAGATATTAAGAACAGATGGCAAAAATACACAGAAGAACTGTACAAAAAAGGTCTCCACGACCCAGATAATCACGATGGTGTGATCACTCACCTAAAGCCAGACATCCTGGAATGTGAAGTCAAGTGGACCTTAGAAAGCATCACTACGAACAAACCTAGTGGAGGTGATGGAATTCCAGTTGAGCTATTAAATCTTGAAAGATGATGTTGTGAAAGTGCTGCACTCAATATGCCAGCAAATTTGGAAAAGTCAGCAGTGGCCACAGGACTGGAAAAGGTCAGTTTTCATTCCAATCCCAAAGAAAGGCAATGTCAAAGAATGCTCAAACTATCACACAATTGCACTCATCTCACACTCTAGTAGAGTAATGCTTAAAATTCTTCAAGCCAGGCTTCAGCAATATTCGAACTGTGAACTTACAGATGTTCAAGCTGGTTTTAGAAAAGGCAGAGGAACCACAGATCAAATTGCCAACATCTGCTGGATCATCAAAAAAGCAAGAGAGTTCCAGAAAAATATCTGCTTCATTGACTATGATAAAGCCTTTGACTGTGTGGATCACAATAAACTCTGTGAAATTCTGAAAGAGATGGGAATACCAGACCACCTGACCTGCCTCTTGAGAAACCTGTATGCAGATCAGGAAGCAACAGTTAGAACTGGACATGGAACAACAGACTGGTTCCAAATAGGAAAAGGAGTACGTCAAGGCTGTATATTGTCACCTTGCTTATGTAACTTCTATGCAGAATACATCATGAGAAACGCTGGGCTGGAGGAAGCACAAGCTGGAATCAAGATTGCTGGGAGAAATATCAATAACATCAAATATGCAGATGACACCACCCTTATGGCAGAAAGAGAAGAGAAACTCAAAAGCCTCTTGATGAAAGTGAAAGTGGAGAGTGAAAAAGTTGGCTTAAAGCTCAACATTCAGAAAACTAAGATCATGGCATCTGTTACCATCCCTTCATGGCAAATAGTTGGGAAAACAGTGGAAACAGTGTCAGACTTTATTTTTCTGGGCTCCAAAATCACTGTAGATGGTAACTGCAGCAATGAAATTAAAAGACACTTACTCCTTGGAAGGAAAGTTATGACCAACCTAGACTGCATATTCAAAAGCAGAAACATTCCTTTGCCAACAAAGGTCCGTCTAGTCAAGGCTATGCTTTTTCCTGTGGTCATGTATGGATGTGAGAGTTGGACTATAAAGAAAGCTGAGCACCAAAGAATTGATGCTTTGGAACTGTGGTGTTGGAGAAGACTCTTGTGAGTCCCTTGGACTGTAAGGAGATCCAACCAGTCCATCCTAAAGGAGATCAGTCCTGGGTGTTCATTGGAAGGACTGATGTTGAAGCTGAAACTCCAGTACTTTGGGCATCTGGTGCAAAGAGCTGACTCATTTGAGAAAACCCTGATGCTGGGAGGGATTGGGCACAGGAGGAGAAGGGGACGGCAGAGGATGAAATGGTCAGATGGCATCACCGACTCGATGGACATAGGTTTGGGTGGACTCCAGGAGTTTGTGCTGGACAGAGAGGCCTGCCATGCTGTGGACACAACTGAGCGACTGAAATGAATGGACTGGTTCGTGTTTTCCTGCCTTCACCTTTGAACTGAAGCATCTGCACTTGTTGTGTCAAGCATGAGCCTGCTGGCTTTAGGACGAGAACTTAAACCATCAGCTCCCCTGGGTCTCCAGCTTGCCAACTGCAGATCTTGAGACTACTCATCTCTCATATTCAGAAATAAGCACTAATTCCTTATAATAACACTATAGTTAATAGGGCATTTGCTGTATAACCATCTTATTGTTGTTGTTAGTCGCTAAGCCGTGTTCGACTCTGCGACCTCACAGACTGTAGTCCACCAGGCTTCTCTGTCCATAGGTTTCCAGGAAAAAATACTGGAGTGGATTGCCATTTCCTTCTCCAGGGAATCTTCCTGACCCAGAGATCAAACCTGTGTCTACTGCATTGCAGGTGGATTTTTTACCACTGAGTTATCAAGGGAGCCCTAATTATATTATATGAGATGCCAAAGCAAAAATGCACAACCATGTAAGCATAGATTTATAACAGGTCTGTTTTATATCCACTAAAATCACATTGGCAAAATAACCACATGGCTACATTCAAGATCTGGTTCATGCCAAGGGGGTTTGGATGTCAAGTACTACTACAGTGAAGTGAAAAATTTGAAAAACCATTCAATCAACCACAACAGATGTTTGGGTACATAAACAGAAAAATTGAATACTATCAAGTTAGCTGGTTATTTCAGAAGTGTGCTAATGGAGGAGAATATGAGGATACCTTTTTGTCTTTAACTAATTTTGTCTTAATATCCACCCATTCCAACTGAAAATACTATTTTCAAAGATAATTACCTCAGTGTTTAAATATTCAAAGGATTCATTTCAATTAGCATCTTCTTTGATCTATCTGCAGAATTTCACATAATTTCAAACATTCTTCCTTGAAACTCTCAAAAACTTTATTTTTCCTTCTGATGTTTTCACTTATCTGTCTAATCTCTTCTTGGCAGGATTTTCTCTTTTTTTTCTGATTTATTTGTAGAGTGTCTTAGATTGCAACCTTAGTGCAACAATTTTCATCTATACACTTTCCTTGAATTATTTCATCTAATCTCATGCCACTGAATGTAATTATTACAGATGGCTAACTATTACAGTACAGTTCAGACCTCACTTATCAAAAAGTTCCATAAAGAAATTGTCCTCATGGAATACATAACTGATTGCTGTACCAATCCACTTATGATAATTAGTGAATTATCTAAAACCATAACATCCTCAATATATGCTGAATGCATTCATCAGTATTATTATATGACCATCAACAATTTAAAATGCTGAAGTCAAATATCAGAAGGTAAAAAACTAGCAATCTTAAAAAATTGAAATCATATTGATAGTGTATTTCCATACATTAAAGTAAGCACTTCTCAGTGCAGTTCGTTTTGTGACTAAAAATAATCACAGTTATTGAACTCATCCAAGTAAATATAGTCTCCTAAATCAGCAATAAACAGATTTTAGTTTATGTAGTATTTGTACAGTATAAACATCTTTCATCTAATGCATTAATTTAAAAAAAGGAAATTTATAACATCTAGATTACTCAGAACATTTCTTATTTAAGTTGTCATCTCTGTATCATGGGCAAGAGTTATGCAGTATCAAAAACATTCAAATCTCAAAACATTCTGATCTGTGTTTAACACCAGAACTACTGGTTCCTTCCTGTATAAACTTGAACAAGTTACCCAGAGATTTCGATCCTAGTTCATCCAAGTATTCGAAATAAAAAGTTAATAAAGTTAATAAGATATTTAACATTGAAGAGATATATTGATAATTAAACTACATTTCCTTGATAAATATAGAACTCAATATATAATAGGGTTAATTTGTTTTGCTTTGTTTTATTTTTTAACATTTCATTTTTCTATTACTAGAAACATAACTGGCCTTCCATGGTATCTCAGCAGTAAAGAATCCACCTGCCAATGCAGGAGATGAGGAGACATGGGTTCAACCTGATCAGGAAGATGCCCTGCACAAGGGAACGGCAACCCACTTCAATATCCTTGCCTGGAAAATTCCATGGACAGAGGAGCCTGGTGAGCTATAGTTCACAGAGTTGAAAAGACTTAGACATGGTTGAAGTGACCAAACACATGCAAACAGGAACATTACTGTTCTCATTTTCAATTCTAAACAACAATTTTTTTTTGTGTTAATTTTATCATTAAGCAAGTGAAAAAAAAATAAGTGTAATAAGTTTTACATATAACTAGCTAAAGTCTTATTAATTAAATTTTTATTTTTGTATACATGGTGATAGTACTTATTAGATATTACCATTTTACATTTCTAAATGTGTTTAATGTTTATTGTTAAAGCACTTAAGATTAGTTGAGGGTTTCAATTCATGTCACCATTTTGTTTTGCACAGTCTGCAATAAATATTCAGCAAAACTGAATATACCACTCACTTCTATAAATTTGTAACTGAGTATAACAATGCATTTAATAATCTAGACATATTTTTAAATATCAGTGATTCATGTACCTATACTTCAATATAGAAGTTGTATTATCATCAACCCATTTTAATAGGCAATTCACTCATGTGAGCATTGTGAATATTTTTGGAGCTGCACTTTATGTAATTTGAAATCTCAAATATTTGATGAGTATGCATCCAACAGTATTATATGTATCAGACTGATAGAGAACCAAAAGTAAAAGAAATTGTGGATGAAGTTGATTTATTTGTTCTTCCTCATTTTGAACTCCTTAAATATATGAACTTAGGCATTTTGTTACAGGCAGCTTTAGAAATCCATAGGCTCATGTGGAGAGGAGCAAGTCTGAATATATACTACTTATAAGAAGATGGCTCCTGAATAATGGGAAGAAATAAAATGCTAAGCCACTCTAATAAAGCTCACCAAGTGGTAATTTATTCCTCCTTGGAAGAAGTGAGAGAAGGGAAAGTGGCCAGATTTTTAAGAACAGAGCCTCTTCACAGAAATAAGAAGACCATATTTTTAAAAATGTCCCTCTCTCATCTCCAAAGCAATTATTTATTGTAATCTCCAATATGTCAGGTAGGTTCTGCTGTGTTTATTTCATATATTATGAAAAAAAAAATTAGAAAAGTAAAAGAACTTGCTCCAAGTCTTATGACAAAGAAAGACTCAAGGCACAAAAAATTCAATCAGGAAATGACTGGTTTGAGTGGAAGATTCACATGCACATATGTCCCAAGTGTACAAGCCTCTCCTGACTAATCCAACAAAAATACTTAAGCCTTGTTTAATTAGAAGAGGGCCCAGTTTATGTAAATCTTTAGAAGGGTATCAATGATTCTTCTCATCAAGAACCAAGCATAAATATTTATTTTTTAGAATTGCTATATATATAATTGTGTGTGTGCTTGCATATGTAATATATCCAATTTACTAGATATATCTACTATGTCCAATTTGGTACATTAGGAATACATGGCCAAATAAATGCATAAATTTATCTCTGACTGGTACAAAAAGTGAAACTCATATATTGTTTGTTCTGTTATATTTCAGTTTGTAGCAATTCTACATCTTCTACTGCATAACTACATAGTGGGATGTTAAATGAGGGTTGCTCTCTTTATCGAATGTTGAAGCTAACCAAATAAGCTTCTTCGGGATTTCACAGTCCTACAGCTTGTTAAATTAGTAAAATTAAATCAGTAAAAAAGCAGATTTGTTGCACAGAGCTGCTCTCTTGGGAAAAGAATACATACCGATTTTTACAAATTGGAATCTGATTTCAAAAAAAGAATATGCTCCTAAGGAACTCATCTTGACTTATTCATTAAACATTTGTTGGAAAACATATTTAAATCTTCAGATGTTGTAAGTCAACAGATATTCACCATATTTTCTCTTACTTACTAACACTGGTAAGCATGATCTAAGATGTCCCACACAAAATCTGAGGAGTCATAATTCTGATTTTATTTAAGAACCTTGCTTTCCCAGGGAATAGTTTTCATGCTAAGCCTAATTTGCATGCCTTTATAAATAAAAAATCTTGTTTTATTTAAAATGGTCTTATTAAAGAGGGATGAAACATTTCCACATGTAAACCAAAAGCAGAAGTGTTTTTCCCAGTAAGAAATTGAATTCATATTCAGTTATTAACTATTTTGTTGGTATATTCCAAAAGGATCCTGTATGGAACAAGTTGTTTCACATCTAGTAGAAAATGCCTCTTCCTTGTTAACTATTATTTTTAATATTCATGATCAAACTAGCCTCCATAATCTAAAGATTTGTAGAAAAGCATATGGTCCTCACTTTTTCATGTTTGTCTCCATTCATCAACCTCAAAATAATATACATAATTGGAGCAAAGTTCGGGAGACAGTGAGGGGCAGGGGAGCAAACTCCAAGACATAATGAAGGGTAGGGGAGCCTGGTGTGCTGTAGTCCATGTTTCAGGCTCACAAAGAATCTGAAACAACTTAGTGATTGAATCAGTTCAGTTCAGTTCAGTTAAGTCACTCAGTCATGTCCGACTCTTTGTGACCCCATGAATCGCAGCACTCCAGGCCTCCCTGTCCATCACCAACTCTTGGAGTTCACTCAGACTCACGTCCATTGAGTCAGTGATGCCATCCAGCCATCTCATCCTCTGTCGTCCCCTTCTCCTCCTGCCCCTAATCCCTCCCAGCATCAGAG
>NW_011495086.1:6177660-6181537 GCF_000754665.1 Bison bison bison | reverse complement strand
ACATCCATACATGACCACAGGAAAAACCATAGCCTTGACTAGACGGACCTTTGTTGGCAAAGTAACGTCTCTGCTTTTCAATATGCTATGTAGGTTGGTCATAACTTTCCTTCCAAGGAGTAAGTGTCTTTTAATTTCATGGCTGCAGTCACCATCTGCAGTGATTTTGGAGCCCCCCAAAAATAAAGCCAGCCACTGTTTCCACTGTTTCCCCACCTATTTCCCATGTAGTGACTGAATAATAAAAATAAAAACAACAAATTTTGTCTTCTGTAATACTTGTGAAAATTTATTTCAAATAAGTTATTTTTTAATTATTTCTGCAGAATGAATTTATTATGACATTGTTTGTTTTCTTTCTTAAATGCTCATAACTTAGACATTTCTTTGACCCAAAATATATTATTTTGAGAAAAGAAACAATACTTGAAAAGCAAAATCCTTTCCATGGGTTTAATGTAAGATTAACTGGTCTTTAACATTAAATAGCTTAGTGCCATAAAGAAAGCTGAGCACCAAAGAATTGATGCTTTTGAACTCTGGTGTTGGAGAAAACTCTTGAGAGTCCCTTGGACTGCAAGGAGATCCAACCAGTCCATCCTAAAGGAGATCAGTCCTGGGTGTTCATTGGAAGGACTGATGCTGAAGCTGAAACTCCAATACTTTGGCCACCTGATATGAAGAAATGCATTTGAAAAGACCTTGATGCTAGGAAAGATTGAGGGCAAGAGGAGAAGGGGATGACAGAGGATGAGATGGTTGGATGGCATCACCAACTTGATGGATATGAGTTTGAGCATGCTCTGGGAGTTGGTGATGGACAGGGAAGCCTGGTGTACTGCAGTCCATGGGGTAGCAAAGAGTCAGACGTGGCTGAGTGACTGAACTGAACTGAACATGAAAAATGTAAAAAGATCCATATATACAATATTAAATATGAATAATTCAGTACATAATCAGATGAGGCATAATTGAAGTATATATAATCTTAAAAGAATAACTAAAACCTTTGAAATATGTCAATGAAATGTTAAGGAAAAATGTAATTGAGACATGTTGGTCATAACAAAATTAATATATTTAATTCTTAATATGAAAAACAGTTTTCCTTCTTGAAAGTGAGAAAAGTGAAAGTGAAGTCGTTCAGTTGTGTTTGACTCTTTGCGACCCCATGAACTGTAAGCCTTCCAGGCTCCTTCATCCACGGGATTTTCCAGGCAAGAACACTGGAGTGGGTTGCCATTGTCTTCTCCGGGGTGATCTTCCCAACCTAGGGATTGAACCTGGGTCTCCCGCATTGTAGGCAGATGCTTTGCCATCCAGGGAAGTTTGGTTAGAATATTATTCGATATTTGAGGAACTAGAAATAAAAATATTTATAATTTAACAGAATAGAAACTTTTTTTCAAAAATTATTGAAATGCCAACATTAAAGTAGTGATTAATTAATAACTCCTTGAAGTATCTCTTTACTCTTAATATATATTGGCTAATAGCAGTGAGCCTTTAGATGACGACCATGTGAAGGTCTTAAAAACTTCTGAAATAAAAAATCATTAAAATTTCCCAAAGTCTTTCAATGGAAGCAAAATATATCATTTTTCACAATCCCTAATGATGAGTATATAGGTCCACTTTGGTTTCTTTTTATATTGGTGGTGACAATGCTGAGTCAGAAATAATATCATGGGATTTATTACAATATAAACTTCATAAATATTTTCGTTAATAGCTAGTTCCTCTAACTGCTAGACTGTCCCTCAATTTATAACTCACATAGGTTTGATTAGAATACTACTCTCAATTTTGTCCATCTTATAAAATGAATTCCATTGAGATTTCTAAAGACATTTTTTAGTTTTCTACTACTTAGATTTGTAAGTATAAAATCTCAATTTTGAGGCTTGTTTCCTTACCTTTATATATGAGTGAGATCCATTATATGGACTTCCCAGCTTGTGCTAGTGGTAAAGAACCTGTTGCTAACTCAGGAAACATAAGAGATGCAGTGGGCTTTGATCCCTGGGTCAGGAAGATCCCCTGGAGGAGAGCACGGCAACCCACTCCAGTATTCTTGCCTACAGAATCCCATGGACAGAGGAGGCTGATGGGCTCTAGTCCATAGGGTCGAAAAGAGTCAGACATGACTGAAGCAACAGCATGCACACACATATGGTCCATCATATATTGATAAAAACTAATAATTCTTGCTCACAAAATAGTCATGATATAGGGAAATAAATTGCTAAAACTGCAATTCAAAAAAACCTTAAGCTGTTAAGACCTTGAATACAGATGTTACAGCTACCCTGAGGGCCTTCATGTTCTGTATTTTATATAATTATAGACATCTCAAATCAGGCTTAGAAATTTCATAATACAAAGTTCATTTTCATTTCTTATCTCTGCCATTTCAAAAACAGGAGCAGCTACATTGCTACACTCTGTTTTGCCGGCACTCTTACATTGCTATTGTTAGTCACTTGAATAAGACACATTCAGCACTGAGTAATAATATTTAAATTTTTTTTATTAATTAACTGCAAATGACTCAATGGCACTAAAGATTTTAAGGGTTTTATATTCAACCTGAAAGAATTTTAAAAATACTTTTATTTTAAAACCAATCCATTTAACTGCTTACAAACTGTAAAATTTTAAAGTATACAAAGTTGTTTGGTGATTCATTTTTAAGTAGATAAGCACTATCAGTTTTAATGTGATTTAAATAAGAATATCACTTATCTTTTTCCAATAAGAATGATTTTGAATTATCAGGATTTTCAAATTTTTATACATATTTTACTCAAATCTAGTAATACACACACACCAACATGACAGGAAAGCTCAGGATTTTGAAGCATGCTCCATCTCACTGAAAACATTACATACCATTTCCAACTTTACCTAAGAATTCTACTTTTTATTTCAGGAACAAGATCAAGTTTATGGCCCCCTCAGTCTTCCATCTGCAAAGTGTACAGTCTAAACATTTTAATTTTTCATTATTTTATTTATTTTTAATTCAGAGCTTTTCAGCTAACAGTTGAGCTCAGATTTATATCTTAGTTCCAAGCCCTAGGCTTCCAGCTAAGCCAAATCTATTTATGCTAACGATCTCCAACAGCTGCACTAGGCATTATCTGAGGCTTCTGGGAGGTCTTCCAAGGGAACTCCGAACAGAGCATATTGCAGCGATCTAGTCTGGAGTGCTGAAAATAATGTCCCACCTGCAATGATTTCTGTGCCACAGAAAACTCGCCATAGCTGCACAGTACTCTAAATCGAGAGAGAGGAAGAGAGAGAATTCTGTTTCCAAAAGTTTATTCATCCTAGTCTTCCTCCCTTTGTGTATTCCTGGGGATATTAAGGATAATGCAAAGTTGTTGGCTGTCACCGCAATCACCTCCATTCACCAGGGGTCCTATTCCCTTTCCATATTCTGCCTCCTGCCTTTTATGACTTCCTGTGATGTGAGCAGTAGCCCATGGAAAGAACTGGAGTGAACCATACAACATCTTTTCCATTAATGAGCTTAAAACGCACAGCCCATGGAAATACACTAGTTCTGCAGGAGAAAAATAAGTGGAGACTTTACCACCCATCACTCAAATGATGGATGGACATGCTGAGCTATTTCTGTGAAACACATGAACAGTCAGAGCTCAAGAGGGTTGTTCAGAGGGACTGCTTCAAATGAAACCACCACTCATGAATAATGGCTGCAGTGCCATCCTTTATCGGCATTAATGGTGCTTAAAATGCATTCTCCAGCATACACATATGCTTACAATCGTAAGGAGAGATGAAGTCATTCCCTCTCCCTAGATATTGTTAACCAATAGATTAGTCAAGTGACTTTGGTGGTTCAGCTTCA
>NW_011495086.1:6140993-6177560 GCF_000754665.1 Bison bison bison | reverse complement strand
TTCTAATAAACACTGATAAAAAAAAGTTTTGTTACTGTTTGACAAATTATTCTATCTGCAGAGAACTCTTGAAATCGCAACAATTTTTTCTTTTTTTTTATGTAGAGATGTGCCAAAATACTTGAAAATCATTAGGCAACCTACAGACAATTTTATTTGCTAGTTTAAGAGGTGGCCTTTAGCCATTTGCTTCCTTTTTGTCCGTTTGAATGCCGTAGCCAAAAAATGACTACTACAATGATACAGAATTCCATCTGAAGAGTATTTAAGAAAACAAAACAAAGAACAAAAAGGTCATTGTGACTTACTTAGTATATAACATAAGGATGCTAAACATATCTTTTAGACAACCTAACATTTCCAAAATACGTGTGCTTAATGAGAGTTTTTCACGTTTGAATTGATTTTCAGTATACTTTTAAGATCAGTTTCAGAAATCTGAGGGGTTTTTTATAGGATAAAAGCCAACAGATCAATATCTCTGTGGTTTATATGAGTAAATGACAGTTTATGAAGGAAATAAAAATGATAAAATGTTCATATATATTTATACATGAAGAAAAAATTGGCTACCTGCTCCAGTATTCTTGCCTGGACAATTCCATGGACAGAGGAGCCTGGTGGGCTACAGGCCATGGGGTTGCAAAGAGTTGGGCACAACTGATTGAATTAAGGCTTCCCTAGTGGCTCAGTTGGTAAAGAATCTGCCTGCAATGCTTCAGGAGATCTAAGTTGGATCCCTAGATTGGGAAGATCCCCTAGAGAAGGGAATGGCTCCCACTCCAGTATTCTGGCCTGGAGAATTCCATGGATAGAGGAACATGGTGGGCTCTACCATAGTTTAGTTCTACCAGTTTTTTCAAAATTGACCTAAAAGATGATCTTTAATTCACATGCAGGTAGGCTTTTAACCAGTTTTATAATTCTGAATATCCATTTCTATTTATTCTATGCATTGCATTTTGAAGAAATCAGTTATTATTTACTTGGTGATACATTATCTGAACTATGTAAATGCTCTCACTTGTTACATTAGGGACTTAGAAAAGAGTAGCAGAGGGTTTTTATACAACTATAAGCATGATGTCAAGGTTTTGAACAGATGAGTCAAAAAGGTAAGTCCTCAGCTTCATTAAGTTGATTACATTTGGGAAGAGCAGGGGAGAGCCTGGGATAATAAACTGTTGAGGTCTTTTAATGGACCAGAACCTGATGGTCCAGAGTCAACAATAAGAAAGTAAAGGATTGAGAAAGAGGCTGATATTCCTTGGTTTCCACAGAAAACCAATAAAGTCCCTGACATGGGGCTTGATCTGTTCACAAAGGCCTCAGGCACCCTCTCAATGGGGTGAAGGCGCAGAGCGCCTTCTCGAGAAGGTCTTAGAAGCCTGGGCAGGAAAGTGAACCCAGAGGGCCTCTGAGCTCCAAAGAAATAGCCTGAGAGAGAGAGAAAGAAAGAGAAAGAAAGACACGGGGACCAAAGCTCTGATGGAGCAAATGTGTTTTAATCAACATGGCGTGGGCATATATACTGTAGTTATTCTCAGCAAAGATTAAAGATTAAAATTCAAGATTTACAAAACATAGGCGATCCATATTAAAGAGAGAGACAGTTGTAAACAATCACTTTTACCGTATGGTTCATAAGAAGGAAGAGGGTACTTATCACCACATTGAAATACCAATGAAGGAAATGTCTGGATTCCTCAGCCCCGGGAGAGGCTTGCCTCTCCTCTTAATTCCTGAATACTCAGGAATTAATAAGGAACAGAGAATTCCTGACAGATCCAAAACAGCACACAATAAGCCTCCTTTTATATGCTTCCTGACAATAAACAACTATAAATGTAAACAAATTAGCTCTTAAACTGAGACTTAAACTTTTGATAATCCCATTTTGAACAACCACGTAGATGTGTTAAAAAAAAATAATAATAAACAGCCCACAAGATGTTTCTAGACATGAGTGCAAATGTAAAGAGGTGGAAATGATTTCAAACTCAAAACCATGTCTTTATGGGATTAGTAACAATTAGTAACTGTATTTGATATCTGACTTTTATACTCTCAGTTTCTGTCTACCAGTCTTGTTTGTGCAAAACATTTAATTCCCAAATTGTCAGTTCCCTGGTCTTTTTTTAGCCTCATCTCAATCACTACCCTGTGTTACTGGCCCACATCCTTCCTGGATTTCTTTCTGAGTCTCCTTTTGTGTTTATGGTTACTCTTGTTTGGCTTATCTTACTTACACTCACTGATCAGGGCTGGCTCTCATTCTCTCCTACCTTCTGAGTGTACAAATGCACTCCCATAGCTGCCACTAACAGAAGTCCATAGGAGGGACTCCAGTGAAGTTCTTTCTCCTGGACTCCAGATATAATTATTTCCAGTTGCAGACAACTCATCCAATTGGGTACATCCAAAACAGTTCTCACCAACTCATAAATACAGGGTACAGTATTTATAAAGGAGTTCTTTAAAGACATTTTCATGCATCATATCGGTCTTTTTGAATAGATGATAAATTCTTTGAAAGGACAAAGACTCTGTCTCTTTTACTCACCATTTTGTTGTTGTTGTTATTGTTGATCCTCTTGGCACCTCCCTCTACTGGGCCACGACTTTGCTGGAGCCCTTCTTTCATTTCAGAAAGTGACAAAGCCACTCCTTCACAGAGTTCTGGGTCTAAAGGTCCTTTTAGGTTTCTAGGGTCTCTAAGCCCTTTCCTCATCCATTATGGCCCAAGCTACAGGGAAGGTGGTCAATGCTTCCTTGAGTATCAACTGCCATACCTTCATATCTTCTCGTCCTATTTGCTTAGGCCTCCACAAATTTTTTTTTTAAAACCAAATTCTCTACATTAAATTGCCTCTTCAAAAATATAGTTTCAGCTTTCAGACTTGGCCCTGGGTTGATGCAAATGTGTTACTAATATATTTCCTCACTCTGTGCTTTCCTATTATATTTTCTTAGTAGAGTTGATGCAGCAAAGTTTTTATGTATAATGCGGTCAATTTATCTCATTTCCATAATAGTAAGATTTTAGTGCATATGTAAGAAAGCTTTACTTACCCCAAAGGCATAAATATATTCTCCTATGGGCTTTCTTGGTAGTTCAGATGGTAAAGAATCTGCCTGCAATGTGGTTGAACTAGGTTCGATCCCTGGGTCAAGAAGATCCCCTGGAGAAGGGACTGCCTATCCACTCCAGTATTCTTGCCTGAAGAATCCCATAGACAGAGGAGACTGGTGGAGTTCAGTCCATGGGGTCACAAAGAGTCAGATATGACTGAGCAACTAACACACACACATATATTAACTTTAGATAATGTGTTTCCTTAACATCTAATTTTTAAATGCAAATCAATTGATTTCATTTGAAGGAAAGGGCTTCTTTCACAATATGAATACAATGACTCAGACAACTTTTTGAAAATGCTGTTCTTTCCTCATTGTCCTTTAAGGCAACTCTGTCCTAAGGAAGGGCTTCCCAGGTGGCTCAGTGGTAAAGAATCTGCCTGCCACTGCAAGGGATCTTCCTGACCCAGGATCAAAAAGACCTTCCTGGGTTAGGAAGATCCCCTTGAGTAGGAAATGACAACCAACTCCAGTATTCTTGCCTGGAAAATTCCATGGACTGAAGAGCCAAGCAAAGGAACAAGATGAATGTTCCTGACATTTAAAATCTCTCATGGATTCACAATCAGGAGGCAAAAATCAGAGAGAAATCACTATGCACACATGTTTATATCCTAAGGAAATATTTCTAGATGCATAGTTTGTTTCTGAAATTTTCATTACATTCCTGTAGTCACTGTTTCCATCCTTGCTCTAAAACCTTATTGTTCCAGTGTCACTGTGACCAGCAACATGTTCTCTCCTGGTTTTTCAGAGAGGTAGTGATGATTCATGACCTTTTTGTATAAATAGGAACACTTTTCAGTTTTTTTTTTTTTTTTAAATGATGCTAGGATTACTTTGACTTTATAGATTAATTTTGAGAACCAACATCTTTATGGCAAATAAAAGTGAATTTTGATCTTTTGAAGCTTTGAAAAACAGTCTTTGGTTTCAATGGTTTTCTCTTTGTTGCCTTGTCTTCAATTCCTTTGATTTTTGTTTTAGCTTTTTTTCTTCTTTTTTCTCCCTGCTTTTAGTTTAAATTATGCTTCGTCAACAGTTGCTGAGTTGGGAAGCTTAGTTTACTGATTATGGACCTTATTCTTCTTAACTGTAAGCATTTAGTGGCATAAATTTTCCTCTAGGCAGTCTTTGCTGCATCCCCCAAATTTTAAGAAGCTTTAATTTTTTTCAAAATACATTTTAATGTTCCTGAAATATATCATTAAAAATAAGCCTACAGAGCAAAAGACCCATGTTCAATCCCTAGGGCAGGAAGATCCCCTCCAGAAAAGGGAATGGCTTACCCACTCCAGTGTTCTTGCCTTGAGAATTGCATGGACGGAGGAGTCTGGTTGGCTATAGTCCATGGGGTTGCAAAGAGCTGGACAAGAATGAGCGACTTAATCAAAAGTAAATTGCTTTAGTAGCCAAACTAATGTAAATATTCATGTTTCCCTATGGAAATATTTATGTTTCAGCATGTAATATACATGCTGAATATACCTTATTAAGGTCTTCCCTGGTGACTTAAATGGTAAAGGACCTGCCTGCAATGTGGGAGACCAAGTTCAATCCCTGGGTTGGGAAGATCCCCTGGAGAAGGGAATGGCTACTCACTCAAGTATTCTTGCCTGGAAAATTCCACAGACAGAGGAGACTGGCGGGCTATAGTCCAGGGATTGCAAAGAGTCTGACACGACTGAGTGAAGTTCACATCACATGTTTGCAATCACAACATCAAAACCTGTAATTCTGCAAGGGATGTATCTAATCAAAATGAATAGTTGGAAGAATGTATTGTGGCTGATGCATACCACAAACACTGCTGGGAAAGTTTATCATTTCAAATGTAGAGCCTATAATTTGAAAATATGAGTTGTCCTTAGGCAGCACAGTATTAATTCAGCCTTAAACATCTACAAAGACTATGGTACTCAGAATGGACACCAAGTTTACATTATATTTAATCGATATCGAGAGACTTTTTCTTTAGAACCAGGATGGTCTATAAGATTCTGCTCCCAGCTATTAGAAGGGTGATTTGCTTATGTTAATTTCTCATGCCTTAGTTTATTCATACACATAATATAGGGGAAAATACTACTAAACTGTAAGTCTGTCCTGAAGATGAATTTATTTAATATCTATGATAACATCTCATACAATGTAAGTGTTCAATAAATGCCACCAATCACTATATTATGAGAAGTGTATCAAGCCAATATTCACTGCATTAGTGCTGATCTGTCCCAATTAGGCAAGGTCACTGAGTTGTTCACCTATGGAGTAGAAAATAATCCCCCCAGCCTTTCATGGGCTCTAGAAGGGGTCATATGAGTATAAATGAAGTGTTTCCCTTGGTACCAAAACAGGTAAAAAGGTGAGTGATCCTCCTACACCACTGTATTTTGTTTTGGCTGACTCTGAGCCTCCATGTTGTGCTAGAGCTATGAGATATAAGGAATGAATCTTGTTCCTTATATGACTATTCAGAAAGTCATCTGTGAATTAGAAACCAGGTCAGGAAGATCTGCTAGAGAAGGAATAGTCTACCCACTCCACTATTCCTGGACTTCCCTGGTGGTTCAGATGGTAAAGAATCCACCTGCAATGCGGAAGACCTGGGTTCAATCCCTGGGTTGGGAAGATCTCATGGAGAAGGGAAAGGCTACCCACTCCAGTATTCTGGCCTAGAGAATTCCATGGACCAAGGAGTTTGGAGGGTTACAGTTCATGGGGTCCCAGTTGGACAGGACTCTGTAATTTTTCACATTCAGCAATTTGATGAGATATAACACCCTATTGAATTAATCCTCTGAAATACTGGGTCAGTTACAGCAACCACTTGCCTTAATTAGCTGAAAAAGTGCTCTCATTTACATTATAAAGGACTTTTGCCTGAAGAATTTTAAAAGCACAAGTCAGTTTAAAAAAATAAATAAATAAATTGGCCTAACTCCTCATAAAGTTGAAAAAAGTCCTCATCCTTGTGCTCCTTTTGCTGTATTTGTTTTGTTTGCCTGTTTCCTTTCCTTGAACCATATCATTTGTACACCTGAGTGAGTGAAAGTCGTGCAAAAGCAATGTGGATCTAGGTTATAACGCTTATAACATTCTAGGGGCTATGGCTCTACCTTGTGAAATGATATTGATTAAGGGCATTGTTTTGATGTTAAAATGCCATGGTAGTGGTTCTGGGATTTGTTTGTTCTCTCTAAATGATATGCCTATCAGGCTTGTCTGTGATATTCTTCTTTATGCTATCAACAGTCCACAAATATGGAAACAATAGGGCATATGAGAGATCTGAGTTGGTTTATATGAGCTTGTGTGGGTATGAAGGTAATTTATCAGTTCCCAGGCAGAATTAGAAGTGGAGGAGAGAAGTTATTTAATTTATTTTTTGTAACTTCAATATATCTGAAACCACGAAGACGGAGTTTCATTCTTTGTTTGGTTTTGCTTTACTTTAGGAAAAAGTTTTTATTAGAGGGATTTTTAATTTCTTTCTGAGATTTTATTTTCCTTCAGGAAATTAAATTTTTTTCTTTCAAGAGGTTCTTTATTGTTGTATTTCATATTTTGTGGAATTTTATATTGCTAGAGTTTCATTGTTCTCATTAAACTCTTTTCTATAATTGTGACTACAGAAAGAGGTAGGCATCAGAGTTAAGCCAAAGTTTGTTTGGGAACCAGAGTGGAATTGGGATGGAGAGTTGTCTGTCTTACTGTTTTATAAATTTCTCTGAAATAGAGAAGCTTAAACAACAGCTACTTATTATTTCACATAAACTTTAAACATCAGGAATCATGAGTGCCTCCATGGGGGTTCTGGCTTAAGGCTCTCTGAGACTTATTTACAAAAGGACAGACCATCAGACAGAGTGTGAAAAAAGGAAGCCAGGGATAAACTGAAGGCACTCTTTTTTTTTTTTTAATTGAAGTATAGTTGATTTACAATGTTGTGTTGCATTCTGGGATACAGCAAAGCAATTCAGTTATATATATATATATATATATACACCTAAGTATAGGTATCTAAGTATATGTACCTAAGTATAGAGCTCCCTTCAGTCGTGTCCAACTCTGTGCGACCCCATGGATGGCAGCCCATCAGGCCCCCCCATCCCTGGGATTCTACAGGCAAGAACACTGGAGTTGGTTGCCATTTCCTTCTCCAATGCATGAAAGTGAAAAGTGAAAGTGAAAAGTGAAAGTGAAGTCGCTCAGTCGTGTCCGACTCTTAGTGACCCCATGGACTGCAGCCCCACCGCCCATGGGATTTTCCAGGCAAGAGTACTGGAGTGGGGTGCCATTGACTTCTCCAGGTAAATTCTTTTTCATATTCTTTTCCATATGTTTTATTACAGGATATTGAGTTTAATTGCCTGGACTATACAGTAAGACCTGGTTGTTTATCTATTTTATGTGTAAAAGTTCGTATCTGTTAATTCTCAATTGCTAATTTATTCCTCCCCACCCCCTTTTCCTTTTGGGAACCATAAGTTTGTTTTCTTTGTTGGTGAGTCTGTTTCTGTTCACGAATAACATTATTAGCTACATATTCTAGATTCCATATATAAGCGATACCATATGGTATTTGTCTTTCTCTGTCTGACTTACTTCACTTGGTATGCTAATGTCTCGGTCCATTCATGTTGCTGCAAAGGGCATCATTTAATTCCTTTTTATGACTAAGTAGAATTACATTGTTTATATAGGAAAAGATTAGAAAGGGAAGGACTAGAGATCCCTTCAAGAAAACTGGAATACCAAGGGAACATTTCATGCAGAAATGGTCATAATAAAGGACAGAAACAGCAGAGACCTAGCAGATGCAGAAGAAATTAAGAGGAGGTGGCAAGAACTATACAAAAAGTCTTAATGACTGAGATAATTACAATGGTGTAGTCACTCAACTAGAGCCAGACATCCTGGAATGTGAAGTTAAGTGGGCCTTAGGAGGCATTACTATAGACAAAAATAGTGGAGGTGATGGAATTCCAGCTCAGCTATTTCAAATCCTAAAAGATGATGCTGTTAAAGTGCTGCACTCAGTATGCCTGCAAATTTGGAAAACTCAGCAGTGGCCACAGGAGTGGAAAAGGTCCGTTTTCATTCCAATCCCAAAGAAAGGCAATGTCAAAGAATATTCAAACTACTATATAGTTGTGCTTCTTTCACATGCTACCTTGTGAATGCTCACAATCCTTCAAGATAGGCTTCAATAGTACGTGAACTGAAAGTTCCAGATGTACAAGCTGGATTTAGAAAAGGCAGAGGAACCAGAGATCAAATTACCAACATCTGTTGGATGATAGAAAAAACAAGGGAGTTCCAAAAAAAAAAAAAAAAATCTATTTCTGCTTCATTAACTACACTAAAGCCCTTTCTGTGTGGATCACAACAAACTGTGGAAGAGAGGTGGGAATACCAGACCACCATGCCTGCCTCCTGAGAAATCTGTATTCAGGTCAAGAAGCAAGAGTTAGAAGTGGACTTGTAACCACAGACTGGTTCAAAATAGGAAAGATATCAAGGCTGTATATTGTCACCCTGCTTATTTAACTTTATACAAAGTACATCATGTAAAATCCCGGGCTGGATGACTCACAAGCTGGGATCCAGATTGCTGGGAGAAATATCAACAATCCTAGATATGGAGACAATGCAAATCACTCTAACCTAAGGGCAGGAAGCTCAGAGAAACTAAAGAGCCTCTTGATGAGGATGAAAGAGGAAAGTGAAAACACTGGCTTAAAACTCAACATTCAAAGAACTAAGATTATGGAATCATTCATGGCAAATAGATGGGGAAAAAGTGGAAATAGTTACAGATTTTATTTTTTTGGGGTCCAACATCCATTGCAGATAGCGACTACAGCAACAAAATTAAAAGATTCTAGCTCCTTGGAAGAAAAGCTATGGACCAACCTAGACAGCATATTAAAAAGCAGATACATCACTTTCCCACAAAGATCTGTGTAGCCAAAGCCATGGCTTTTCCAGTAGTCAGGTATGGATGAGAGAGTGACATCTTATGGTGAACAGTGTCAGATTCGTGATCTCCAAAGAAGAAGATTTAGCTTCGGGACCATGGACCAGTCTTGATCACTCAAGAGCTTTTGTTTGGCAGAGTTTTATTAAAGTATGAAAAGGAACAGAGGAAGCTTCTGACATAGACATCACAAGGGGGATGGAGAGTGCCCTACTCTCTAGTCTTAGCAAGGGAGCTATATACTTTTTTAATTGGTTATTACAATAAATCCAAAGAATGTCTAAAGGTTGTAAAGATCCTACTAGACCTATTCCCACAATTTACATTTTAACAGAACAGAATTAGAACTAACAATAGAAAAATCTTACCTTACCCACTCCCATAATATACATTTTAAAATAACAGGATTAATCAGAAGGTTTTCAAGAAGGAGAAACTGTCCTCAAGCATGATACATTGTTGTTATATAATCCTAAATACAGAATTTAAGCTGAGTTGTTTTCTTGTGTAATCATCAGCTCTTGGTTAAAATAAAAAAAAAAAAAAAATTATGTGACTAAGACTAAGGAATACAGGGGAAAAAAAAAATGTCCTTCCCTCCTCTTTGAGAATTCCAGACCCCTTTCTTCTCCTCGGAAACCCTGGACTTCTTATCAACCTGCCTAGGAGTTGACTCTTTCAAGAGCAGGGCCATGAAGAAGGCTGAGTACCAAAGAATTGATGCCTTCAAACTGAGAAAACGCTTGAGAGTCTCTCGGACTGCAAGGAAATCAAACCGGTCAGTTCTAAAGGAAATCAACCCTAAATATTCACTGGAAAGACTGATGCTAAAGCTGAAGCTCCAGTACTTTGTCCACCTGATGTGAAGATCCAACTCATTGGAAAAGACCCTGATGCTGGGAAAGATTGAGGGCAGGAGGAGAAGGGGACGATAGAGGATGAGATGGTTGGATGGCATCACTGACTCAATGTCTATGGGTTTGAGCAAATTCTGGGAGATAGTGGAGGATGGGAAAGCCTGGCGTGCTGCTGTTCATTGGGTCACAAAGAGCCAGCATGACTTAGCGACTGACAACAACAACAACCTGATGTTCTTTATTCATTCTTCTGTCTATGGGTATTTAAATGGCTTTCATGTCTTGGCTATTGCAAATAGTGCTGTAAGGAACATGGAGGTATACATATCTTTTTGAATTTGAATTTTCTCTGGATATATACCCAGAAGTAGGTTTGCTGGATCACATGGCAACTCTACTTTTTAGTTTTTTTAAGGATCATTCATATTGTTCCCCATAGTGGCTGCACCAATTTATATTCCCACCAGTAGTATAGGAAGTTTCCCTTTTTTCCAAACCCTCTTTAACATTTGTTATTTGTGGACTACTTGATGGCTGTTCTGGCTGATGTGAGTTGGCACCTCATTATAAGTTCGATTTGCATTTCTCTAGTAAATAGCAGTGTTGAGCATCTTATCATGTCCCTATTGGTCATCTGTATGTCTTCTTTGGAGAAATGTCTATTTAAATCCTCTGTTCATTTTCTGATTGGTTGTTTGGTTTTTGTTTGTTTGTTTCTTATTGGAGGCACTTTTGATGGCTGGCTACTATTATCCTCCATCTGGCCCCAATGCTTCATTCTTCCCATATACAAAATATAGTCACCCATTCTCAAGGTGCCCAGAATTTTCATGTCTCATCCCACTGCAACATGGACACAATATCTAGAGTCTCATTGTCTAAATCCAGTTCAGATCTGATCAGGCTCCTTAAGTTATTATAACTCTCAAGTACAATCCTCTAGATCTTCAAGGCAATAAAGTAAAGAAAGTTAGCCCCTCTCCTGTCCCCACAAATGACACATAAACTTGGAAAATACAGAAGATATCTGTTATAAACACTCTTCTTCAAAAAGAAATAAAACAGGAGGCAGGCAGGGATCTCTAGTTTCTAACAGTTCTGAAACAAAGCTAGGCAAATGGTGGAAGTTCTTTGATTAGGTGTCTAGGCCAGCTAGTTATATTTCATGACTTTTGACTCCACACTCTAGCCTCCAGATGATTCCTCTGAGTCATTTTCCCTTCTTCATAAAAATTAGAACATGTATACACCTTCCCGGAGAAGGCAATGGCACCCCTCTCCAGTACTCTTGACTGGAAAATCCCATGGGCGGAGGAGCCTGGTAGGCTGCGGCCGGCCCATGGGGTCGCTAAGAGTCAGACACGACTGAGCGACTTCACTTTCACTTTTCACTTTTATGCATTGGAGAAGGAAATGGCAACCCACTCCAGTATTCTTGCCTGGAGAATCCCAGGGACTGGGGAGCTTGGTGGGCTTCTGTCTATGGGGTTGCACAGAATAGGATATGACTGAAGCGACTTAGCAGCAGCAGCAGCACACCTTCTCAGCCTGATTTCTAAGTGTAGGATTTTGAGATTTTAAAAGTTACATTATATTGTTACATTGTCCATTCTTCTGTCTCCTTAGGTTCCATGTGTCAGTGTTTTGTTGATATAATTTCCTTAGAATTTTATTCAATGTATCTGTTTGGCATTCACTCCATTACACTAAAGCTACACCCACTGATCTCTTAGGTATAATCCCCTCTTGACCCAGGGATTTTGTTGAGACTGATGAGTGAGAATGCTCCTAAATTTAGAAATCCTGATATTTTATCAAAGGATCTCTTAGGAATACTCACAGAATCTTCAGTTTTTGTGCCTAACTTAACAGTATCTCACTAGTGTTTATTTTTCTAGGACCATAATAAAAAAATTTTATATAACTATACCACTTCACCTTTAATTGAAATTCTTGGAAGTTAGCATCCTAAAGTCTTGTCTTGTTACTGTACTAAGATATAAATTAGGACTTGTCAGAGTATCATTATGACATTTGCTGCCTAGGATGCCAGCCACTAAATACTGCTAGTGAAATGTAAAGGGATAGTTTTCATTCTGAAACACCATTTCCACCTGTTTTTTTTTTTTTGACAAGACACTCTTCAATCCTCTTTGTACCCAGAGGCTGTCTCTTTGAACATTAAACTGACTTCTATTGTCCAACAAAGGCTGAGATTCAAAAGATTTCTTCTTATATTTTCTATCACTGTGTATGTGTTTTATTCCTTAAGTTATGTTATTTTTGCCTACTCCCAAATATCTACAAAAATAAACTTCTCAAACTTATAAATTTCACTTTGATGACCTACGCTCCTCTCTAGGCTCCAGATGTATGGCTTCAACTCTCTTTATCTGTGGTATTTCAAAAGACAGTAAGCAGATGAGGTATTTCAAAGGACAGTAAGCAGCAGAACAAATGTTGTGCCTGGTAGAATAGGCACTTAATGGCTGTAAAGTACTCATGAATAAAATATGTAAGGAAGCACATGTCTGTGTTCCTATATCTGGGAAACATCTCTCTTTATGGAGGATATCAACTTTGAGAAGTAGCCATAGTCTTCCACTTGAATCCTACATTATGTTATATACTTTGTACCATTTTTAAGTTCTTTGAAGGTAAACATGAGTAAAACCATCTTAGAAAGTGATTAAGTCCTCTCACCTATCTTAGCTTAGCATTAATGAGGAGCATGGGGAGCCAAGGGCATGATGAACAAGAGGAAAGAATATAAATAACAGCTAGGGCAAGAACTATCTAAAATATCGACTGCAGCTTAAGCCAGGCGAAGCTATATGGCAGTTAAGAATGTATAAAAATGGCTTCCCTGGTGGGTCATTGTGAAGAATCTGCCTGCCAACACAGGAGACACAGGTTTGATCTAGGAAGATCCCGCATGCCACAGAGCAACTAAACCCAGGCACCACAACGTTAGAGTAGCCTCCACTCACCACATCTAGAGAAAAGCCTGTGCAGCAACAAAGATCAGCACAGCCAAAAACAAATAAAATTATTTTTTAAATGAGTATATATATTTATTTTATCCTCAGTTAAGACCTTTTAAAACTTTATTTAGTGGTCACAACTAAGGATATTAATTAAAGGTAAGTGGTGCGTGAAAAAAAATTAACCTAAGAGTCAAAAGGATAATGTTTAAGTAATTGTTCAATTAATTGTACAAGACAGGAATATACACAGGCAGATAGGTAACAATCTCTCTGAAGCTCGCTTTTATTATCATGAAATTTAAAATGAAATGCAGTAAATTAAGATGATTATATAAGCTATCAAGTATGTAAATTAACAGACATGTTTTAATTATATGAATATAAATTAATCACTACTTCAGAACATTTGGCATATTACTTAAGAAAAAAATCAAACATTCATCTGTGACTTTACATAATTTTCTTTTCATCTGTATAAAGACACCCCTATTTTTTAATCAAAAAGCTTTTGGGAAAAATTTGGTATTAAATATAAATTTTGTTTTCTCAGAGCATTTCTTCTAATTTTGAAAAAAAAAATTAGAGGAATAATCTTATTTTTCTGAATGGATTTTATCACTAATTATGAATTATGTTTTATAGTTTAAAAAAATAAAATGTTATAGAAAATTTTGTAAAATAGTTAATATATTTTATGTTAAAAATTGTCAGTTCTAATAACAGTGTTTGTTAAATCATAAATTGTTTAATCCATATATTTCTTCTACAAGTTAGGTAATGGGAATAATAAATAGAAAAATCACATCATATTCTTCTGTCACTTCTGTTTTTTAAGCTTACATGCAGTAAATAATCTTAACTGCTATTTTATATTAATACTAGCTTTTTGCTAAGATTTTAGGTCCTAAACAATAATCAAAGAGACTTATTGACTCTTTAAAGGTGAAATAGCTTTTGAAAGAAAATCTATGTTGGTCTAATATTTAGATCGATTTTACTATTTCTGACTTAGACTTCTTTGACCCACTGCATTAAATGACTAATTACATATATTAAAAAACTCTAGGTTGAGTATAATCTTGTGTACTTTTTTGCAAACAAATTCCTTTGATTTTTATGCCTCTGAAAAGTCTGAAAAGATAAAGCATTTCTCTCTTTTGTAATCTGAAGGATATTTATTTTATATGTAACTTCCATTTAAAAAATTGTTTATTAACATTTTCTTCATAAGTTACATTCTTGTTTGACATGTAACTTCTTTGAAAAGTTATCTATAGCCAACATGGTCAAGTCAGATGATTTTATTCCTTTGAATGTGTGCAATGAATTATGAACACAGTGGTGTTTGTACTGGTGAGAAGAAATAAATTATATACTTAACTGCATACCAGAGAGGTACATATTTCCTTTGAGTTTAGCTGGACTTGGGCAGGTGGGTAAAGAGACTATAATGTTTTTTCTTAGTGTGCCATTTATCAACCACCACAGTGGCTCAAAGCAATTTTGTTCTTTCTTCATGTCCCACGGGTCCCAATATAGATTTTCATTTTTCCAACTAGAAAGCGTCTGAAAACTCTCCCTGATGCTTGGTCTTAATCAGCTACTCTTCATTGACTGAGCAAGTAATCATTTCACTTCCACGAAGATGGAGAGCTGATCTATCCTAAGTGTGACCCTGGAATTCATTTACTCTTTTTGTTATCCTAAGCTGTCCTGTTGAAGGCCAACAGAAGCTGCCTGGGTTAAATGGTGAGATATCCGGGTCACTGGCCACAATTTCAAATGCAATCCACAGTGTCTGGGTGAAGATAAAATATATTTCTGGCTTCTCTTAAGCAGAGTCTGCAGAAGACTGCAGACGAAGTCTGCACACACACACACACACACACACACAGGTCTTCATCAGAATTCTTAGGATTCCAGTGTATATTTTATACTCACCCCCAAACTGTGGATTCTTTTGTAAGTGTAACTAGTGACCCACACATCTTATTATTTAACCCGGGCCATTTCTGATTTCTGTCAACCAGACAGCTTAATGTAAAACAAGGAGCAAATTATCACAGAATCGCTCTTGGGATAGTCTGTCTCTTCGCTTAATGGAGAATGAACTAGCATATGCATGTACGTGTTTCTAGTCGTTTTCAGAATTCTACTTAGGAGAAGTCCCATATATATTTAGAGGTTAGCATTGGGGTATAGAATTCTTTGTGTGTTTGTTTTAATTATTTGTTTTTTTAAAACATGTATTTCACCAGGGAAGCTCTAAAACATGTATTACTATTTATTTAATGTAAGACTATGTCCCCAGTGGCAAAGAATCCGGCTGCAGGAGATGATGGTTCGATCCCCAGGTCGGGTAGATCCCCGGGAGGAGGGCATGGCAACCCATTCAAGTATTCTTGCCTGGAGAATCCCATGAACATAGGAGTCTCGTGGTCTACTGTCCATAGGTTTGCAAAGAGTCAGACAGGACTGAACCGACTTAGCACTCATGAAGGCATGTCCAGTTAATTACTTGACTGGCATAAATCCCTATTGGTAAAGTATCATCACCAGTTTATATGTAAGTATCTTCAACTAAAACTACCAAATAGCTATATTTTTAGGAACCATTATGTGCATATTAATATGTGAGATAATAGGAATACAGAAATACATAAAAACACCATGCTTATTTAAAACATTTAAATTGCCCACTGAAAGCATAAATGTACTGAGCAATAAAGGAGAGATTAAGACAATTATACTTATTTTGTTCATCACTTTACATTTTTAAATTAAAAAAAAATTATCCCCAAATTTCAAAGGCCATTATTTAAAACCTCAATCCTGTAAATTTGTCTCAGAAAGAGAAAACCGAATATCATATATTAATGCATATATATTCTCTGGTGGCTCAGAGGTTAAAGCGTCTGCCTGCAATGCGGGAGACCTGGGCTCGATCCCTGGGTTGGGAAGATCCCCTGGAGGAGGAAATGGCAACCCACTCCAATATTCTTGCCTGGAGAATCCCATGGATGGAAGAACTTGGTGGGATACAGTCCACAGGGTCGCAAAGAGTCAGACATGACTGAGCGACTTCATATGAAATCTAGAAAGATGGGACTGATGAATCTACTTGCAGGACAGCAATGGAGATGCAGACGTACACAAAAGACTTGTGGACACAATGGGGAAAGGAGAGGGTGGGAAGCATGGAAGAGAGTAGCACTGAAACATATACATTACCGTATATAAAATAGGTAGCCAGTGCTCTGTGATGCCCTAGAAAGGTGCAGTGAGGTGGGCGGTAGGAGGAAGGTTCAGGAGGGAGGGGACATATGTATGCCTATAGCTGATTTATGTTGATGCACGGCAGAAACCAATGCAGTTTTGTAAAGCAATTATCCAATTAATAAATACATTTTAAAGAGTCTCTAATATTTTCTCAAAATATGTATCTTTTTAGTTATTTATCACTACATGCTAAACATCCCCAAAACTTGTTGGCGTACAACAGGAATCATTTTAATGTGCTCACAAACTCAGACAGGGATTCAAAATGGACAGAAAGGGGGTGGGCCAACCTGGATTTCATGATATCTGGGACTTTAAATGGGAAGAGAGAAACATGTAGGGCAGGACGTGTTGGAGCTAGTGAATCCATGTTCATCTTGGCTTCTCTCACTCATCTGTCAGTTTCCTGGGTTTAGCTTATCTGTGTTTATATTCCAATGACACATATCCTGTGGCCAATCAAGAGGTTTGGTCTGTAACAGGATTACTGTATTCCAAGAGATAATGAACTGAAAACATCCGTGAGGGGGAGCAGTCTAAGACACTGAGTCAGAAGCTACTTGGGCTTTCATGGCATAGTCTCAGAAGATACAGAGTATCACTTACGCCATATTTTATTAATTGGGCACCAAAATCACTGCAGATTGTGATTGCAGCCATGAAATTAAAAGACACTTACTCCTTGGAAGGAAAGTTATGGCCAACCTAGATAGCATATTAAATAGCAGAGACATTATTTTGTCAACAAAGGTCCATCTAGTCAAGGCTATGGTTTTTGCAGTGATCATGTATGGATGTGAGAGTTGGACTGTGAAGAAAGCTGAGTGCCGAAGAATCGATGCTTTTGAACTGTGGTGTTGGGGAAGACTCTTGAGAGTCCCTTGGACTGCAAGGAGATCCAACCAGTCCATCCTAAAGGAGATCAGTCCTAGGTATTCATTGGAAGGACTGATGCCGAGGCTGAAACTCCAATATTTTGGCCACTTAATGTGAAGAGCTGACTCATTTGAAAAGACCCTGATGCTGGGAAAGATTGAGGGCAGGAGAGAAGGGGATGATGGAGGATGAGATGGTTGGATGGCATCACCGACTCAATGGACATGGGTTTGGGTGGACTCTGGCTGTTGGTGATGGATAGGGAGGCCTGGAGTGCTGTGGTTCATGGGGTCACAAAGAGTCAGACACGACTGAGCGACTGAACTGAACTGAATTGAACATCAGTCATATACTCTTAGTGGGGTGCATATTAAGTAATTTAGTATTGGATCTAAAATCACTCAGTAACTAAATTTGTCACTGCCTTTGCTTATAGAAGTGTATTTAACTTCATTTTATGCATTAAGATGTGTTGTCATTTGAATGATATACATTCATCATAGATTTTCAGGTAGGTAATATATTGCTGTTGAATAAAACAAAAGAGGAAATAGATTAATCAAACCATCAAAATAAAACAAATCTTAAGTGTGTAGAAAAAAATATTGTAGTGATTTAAAGTGTGTTTAACTTTGACTGACACCTATGAATTCTGTTATAATTCTATGGCAATAGATTAACTCATTGAATTCTTAAAATACAATTTAGAAAAACGAAGGCTACAATTTTTAGTATGTCATAAACGGTATAACTAGACAGATTCTCAACCTCCTTGTCAGAATCTGATATGGCATTTTCCAACAAAATATGTGTGTCTCTCTTTTTGTGGGGATGAGTTACAATAAATGTATTCCATTATCAGCTACTTTTTTTGTTTGTTTGTTTGTTTAAATTTTATTTTATTTTTAAACTTTACATAATTGTATTAGTTTTGCCAAATATCAAAATGAATCCGCCACAGGTATACATGTGTTCCCCATCCTGAACCCTCCTCCCTCCTCCCTCCCCATACCATCCCTCTGGGTTGTCCCAGTGCACTAGCCCCAAGCATCCAGTATCGTGCATCGAACCTGGACTGGCAACTCGTTTCATACATGATATTTTACATGTAAAATATCAGCTACTTTTGAAATCAAATATTCTTACCTTATTAATCTTCTATCCTTCCCACTGTGGAAAATCACTATGCATATTAGAAGAGTAAAAATTAATTTAGAAAATATTTAGACTGAAAATGACAGAATATGACCACCCCAGAGGAAAGCAATAAGCTTCCTTCTGTTTAACATGATAGTAGGTGCAGAGGTGTGTGTTTGTTGACATCAGTTTAGAATCAACAAAGTCAGGACACTGTGGCCCTGTCTCTGATTTTCTGTTTCTCTCTGAGTTCAAAACATGCTTATACCCCTACAAGTGTCCTGTTTCCAGGGACAGGTAAAGGCAGGTTGCAGGAGCCAATGTAGGTGGATCTTGGTCTTACATTCTTTTCTTATTATAAGAGCCTAATCTTTCTTAAAGCCAGTTTTTCTGTGTTCTGTATTGACTAGAACTGGGTCACACTCTGGTTCCTACATGCAGACGTCAGGCAAATGTGTATTTGGCTTTTCTGGCTTCTGTAAAGAAAGATATATATAAGCTCCTGGAATAATCCAATGATATGTTGTAATTGCAGTGGGCAGAGCACTGTGCTTCCCCACCAAGTTGTCCATGTCCTAATCCTCAGAACCTAGGATTTTGGTGTTTTATTGATACATGGCTAAAAGACAACACAGATGTGATAAAGATTTTCTGATGGAAAATTATCCTACTTTAGTTGAGTAATCATATTGCTCCTTATAAGTAAAAGAAAGTTAATGTCAGAAAAATATGATGTGAGATGGACTTAATTGATCATAGTTGACTTTGAAGATGGAGGGAGAAGACAGTCACCAACGTTTGCAGGTGGCCTCTGTCAATGGAAGAGGCAAAGGAATGGGTTATCCCCTAGAACCACCAGAAAGAAAACAGTGCTGCCTACAGTTTGACTTGAGCCTAGTGAAACCCATTTTGGACTTCTGACCTCTAGCACTGTAAAACAATCAGTTTGTGTGGTTTTAAGCCACTGCATTTATGGTAATTTTTTACAACAGCAATAAGAAATTAATGCAGTAATTCTGTACTAAAGAGAATAGATTGATCTTCAGTTTCACAATCCTATTTTACTGTGTAATGTGTTTTATAGTCAAATTTATTACACTATTTTTAAAGTCTTTTCTTGTAGAATGTATATTTTTGTAAAGTTGGTGATGATAAGTAGTAACAATTTGGAAATAAAATACCACCAATGCATAAATATCACTTCGCATCATTGTTTCAGGTTATCTAACAAAATAATAATACACCAAGACAGTTTTGTGTGTGTTTTGTGCTTATTTGTATATATGTCTATATATATGAA
The DNA here is from genome assembly GCF_000754665.1 of Bison bison bison. Lineage (NCBI taxonomy): Eukaryota > Metazoa > Chordata > Mammalia > Artiodactyla > Bovidae > Bison > Bison bison. The sequence continues at coordinate 6,158,003 of NW_011495086.1, read as the reverse complement.
CATATGTTTTTAATAAGGTGTTTACATTTTTAAATTTATTTTTTATTTGAAAATAAAATTCTGCTTTTCAGAATTGTGTTGTTTTCTGTCAAACCTCAACATGTATGTTTTTTAATTTATTTATATATGGTGGCTCAGACAGTATAGAATCTGCCTGTAGTGCAGGAGACATGGGTTTGATATCTGTGCTGGGAATATCCCCTGCAGAAGGGAATGACTATCCACTCCAGTATTCTTGCCTGGAGAATTCCATGGATAGAGGACCCTTGGAGGGCTGCAGTCCACGGGCTCCCAAAGAGTCAGACACAACTGAGCAACTAACACTTTCTTTTCACTTTCATATATATATATATATATATATATATATACACACACACACACACACACACACATATGTGTGTGTGTGTGTGTGCATGATGTGGGCCATTTTAAAAGTCTTTATTGAATTGGTTAGTATACTGCTTCTGTTGTTTAATATATATATATATATGTATATATGTTGCTTATATATATATATATATTTTGACCACGAGGCATGTTATATCTTAGCTCCCTGACTGGGGATTGAACCCACACCCCCTGCTTTGGAAAGTGAAGTCTTAACCAATGTATCACCAGGGAAGTCTCTTTTTTTTTTTATTATTTTTTTTAATTGTAATTATTTGTAAATAGTGTATTTTTTTACTATGTGCATATATTAGTTTGTTTAATTTTATTGAAGTATAGTTCATTTACAATATTATACAAATTTCAGGTGTACAACATAGTAATTCACAATTTTTAGAAGATATACTCCATTATATTTATTATGCAACAGTTTTACTTCAAGTTTTTTTAGAATGAGACAAATCCAAATTAATGAATAAGGTAGAAAAATAGAAATAATTAACCTTAAAATTTCTAGCATTATCAGCATAGCAGTGGACTATCATTAGGTATAAATGTGATGTCACTACACTACCACCATTTATTATATATTTTGAATTATTTTTAGTAATGGCATGTAATAGGGATTGAATGGAATGCTACATTATGACTAATTTTTAGAACCAAAAGAGAAATAGACAATGAAATCTGTTCAAAATGTTATATTTATTATGTAAAATCAGATTGCAGGAAGTGGCCTACATATGAAACCATGATGATCTTCTTTGTACTCCCTCAATATGACTGCTTGCTTAGTCACACAGAGAGAGATTATCATAGACCTCCTCAGTCTAGCAGAACTACCAAGTAGTGGTAAGCAAACCAGATGCCTCCTCCTTGTTCACAAACACTAGAGATGGAACACAAGAATCTAAGCCAGAGTTGCTTGGTTCCTTGTTCCCAATGCAGAAATGGTTAAGGTTCATAAAGGGGTTGGGATATAGCAGAAGCAGAATTAATTATCATATTCTAGGATTGAGACAATGATTGCACTATCAGCCTAAGATTTGGAAATATCATAATTTCTAGAGTTGGAGTAAAAATATCATAAATTGAGTAGCTACCACTTATAGGCTGGGAAAGACTAGAGATCTCTTGAAGAAAATTGGAGACAACAAAAGAATATTGCATGTAAAGATGAGCACACTAAAAGACAGAAATGGCAAGAACCTAACAGAAGCAGAATAGACTAAGAGGTGCCAAGAATATACAGAAGAACTATACACAAAAAGGTCTTAGTGATCTGGATAACCACAATGGATGGTGTGGTCACTCACCTAGAGCCAGACATCCTGGAGTGTGAAATGTGCCTTACTAAGTATTACTATGAATAAAGCTAGTGAAGGTGATGGAATTCCAGCTGAGTTACTGCAAATCCTAAAAGATGATGTTGTTAAAGCATTGCACTCAATATATGGGCAAATTTGGAAAACTCAGCAGTGGCCACAGGACTGGAAAAAGCCAGTTTTCATTCCAATCTCAAAGAAAGGCAATGCCACAGAATGTTCAAACTACCATACAGTTGTGTTCATTTCACATGCTAGCAAAGTCATGCTCAAAATCCTTCAAGATAGGCTTCAACAGTTCATAAACTGAGAACTTCCAGATGTTCAAGGTGGATTTGGAAAAGGCAGAGGAACCAGAATTCAAATTGCCAACATCCATTGGATCATCACAAAAGCAAGGGAATTCCAGAAAAACATCTCCTTTTTCTTCATTGACTACACAAAAGCCTTTGGCTCTGTGGATCACAATAAACTGTGGAAAAGACTTAAAGAGATGGGAGTGCCAGACCACCATACCTGTCTTCTGAGAAACCTGTATGCACATGAAGAAGCAACAGTTAGAACTGGACATAGAACAACAGACTGGTTCCAAATTGAGAAAGGAGTACGTCAAAACTGTGTATTTTCACGCTGCTTATTTAACTTGTATACAGAGTATATCCTGAGAAATACTGGGCAGGATGAAGCACAAGCTGGAATCAAGATTGCTGGAAGAAATATCAACAACCTCAAATATGCAGATGATACCACTCTGGCAGAAAAAAAGAGGAACTAAAGAGACTCTTGATGAGTGTGAAAGAGGAGAGTGGAAAGCTGGTCGGATTCATTTCGATATTTGGCAAAACTAATACAATATTGTGAAGTTTAAACATAAAATTAAATAAAAAAAATAAAACTCAACATTCAATAAGGTAAGGTCATGACATCTGGTCCCATCACTTCATGGAAAATAGATGAGGAAAAATTGGAAACAGTGACAGATTTTATTTCCTTGGGCTCCAAAATCACTGTGGATGGGGACTGCAGCCACAAAATGCAAAGATTCTTGCTCCTTGGAATAATAGCTATGACAATCCTAGACAGTGTATTTAAAAGTAGATACATCACTTTGCCAAGAAATGTCCATGTAGTCAAAGCTATGGTTTTTCCAACAGTCATGTACAGATGTGAGAGTTGGACCATAAAGAAGGCTGAACACTGAAGAATTGATGCTTTCTAAGTGTGATGCTGGAAAAGACTCAAGAATCTCATGGACTGCAAGGAGATCAAACCAGTCAATTCTAAGGGAAATCAACCATGAATACTCATTGAAAGAACTGATGCTGAAGCTGAAGCTCCAATATTTTGGCCACCTGATCGGAAGAGCTGATGCATTGGAAAAGACCCTGATGCTGGGAAAGACTGAGGGCAAGAGAAGAAAGGAATAATAGAGGATGAGACGGTTGGATGGCATCACAGACTCAATTGACATGTGCTTGAATAAACTCAGAGAGAGTGAAGGACAGGGAAGCCTGGCGTGCTCCAGTTCATGGGGCTGCAAAAATTTAGACAAGATTTACCGACTGAGCAGCAACAGCAACACTTTTTGAGGATTAAATTATATTATAAAAGCTTACTGTAAGAGGTGTATTAATAAAGACAGGGGAAAAGGATAAATTTATGAGGAGCTAAGGAAGATCTTTATTGAAATATTAGAATAAAGATGAAAAGTAAATATGAAAATAAATTAAACATTTTGTGCCATTAAATGGTGATCTTTGCCCAGATCAATCCAAGAGAGAAACTCTATTTCAAAGAACCTTGTGAGAAAATAATTAAAAGAAACCTCCTTTTAATGCTTCACATTTCAAAAGTTTTATTTTGCTGTTTTGTTTATTAGAGACTTCCAGCTCTTCATTTGTATCTTTGTATATGTCTCAGATGTCTGAGAGAAGGAAAGCAGCAGTATATCTGAATTTTATCTTGTAAAGACACTTTTAAGAAATTCCTAGAGTTGCATTATATGCATTAGACATCTTTGTCAATGCTAGGAAAAAAGTGCGAATGGTAATATTACCCTTATCATATTCTGCTCATATGTACTGTGGTTAAATGGTCATGATTTTTAAAAGTACATGTGAAAAAATACTATGGAAAAGGAATCATTGCTAGAGTAGGAAATGTTTATTATGTTTTTGTTTTTTTTTTTTCCAGCTATGTTCTCTACAGTTTTGTCTCAATCATTTAAAAGTAAACAAACAAATAACTTCAAACTTGTATAACAGACAATGTTGGAGTTGACTGAGACAATAAAATTGACAAAGCTTAGTCTGAGATAAATTGAAAAGAAATGCATTCAAAGCTACAGTATGTAAAAAAAGCATACTTAAGTAAAGTTGTTCAAAATATTCTGAATCACTACATACTAACTCAAGGTCTAAATAGTCACTGAGAATCATTCTGGATTTTCTTCATTCAGTTCAGTTCAGTCACTCAGTCATGTCTGACTGTTTGTGACCCCATGGACTGCAGCACTCCAGGCCTCTCTGTCCATCACCAACTCCAGGAGTTTACTCAAACTCATGTCCATTGAGTCGATGATGCCATCCAACCATCTCAACCTCTGTTGTCTCCTTCTCTTCCCACCATCAATCATTCCCAGCATCAGAGTCTTTTCAAATGAGACAGCTCTTCAAATCAGATTGCCAAAGTACCGAAGTTTCAGCTTCAGCAACAGTCCGTCCAATGAATGTTCAGGACTGATTTCCTTTAGGATGGACTGGTTGGATCTCCTTGCAGTTCAAGGGACTCTCAAGAGTTTTCTCCAACCCCACAGTTCAAAAGCACCAATTTCTTGGATTTCAGCTTTCTTTATAGTCCAACTCTCACATCTATACATGACTACTGGAAAAACCATAGCTTTGACTAGATGGAACTTTGTTGGCAAAGTAATGTCTCTTCTTTTTAATATGCTGTCTAGGTTGGTCATAGATTTTCTTCCAAGGAGAAAATGTCTTTTAATTTCATGGCTGAAGTCAACATCTGCAGTGATTTTGGAGCCCCCCAAAATAAAGTCTGTCACTGTTTCCATTCTTTCCCCATCTATTTGCCATGAAATGATTGGACCAGATGCCATGATCTTAGTTTTTTGAAAGTTGAGTTTTGAGCCAACTTTTTCACTCTCCTCTCATTTTGATCAAGAGGCTTTTTAGTTCTTCACTTTCTGCCATAACGGTGGTGTCATCTACATATCTGAGGTTATTGATATTTCTCCTGGCAATCTTGATTCCGGCTTGTGCTTCATCCAGCCCAGCATTTCTCATGATGTGCTCTGCATATAAGATAAATAAGCAGGGTGACGATATACAGCCTTCACATGTTCCTTTCCCGATTTGGAACCAGTCTGTTGTTCCATGTCCAGTTCTAACTGTTGCTTCTTGACATGCATACTATGTCTCAGGAGGCAGGTGAGGTGGTCTTGTATTCCCATCTCTTTAAGAATTTTGCACAGTTTGTTATCCACACAGTCAAAGGCTTTGGTATAGTCAATAAAGCAGAAGTAGATGTTTTCTGGAATTCCCTTCCTTTCACTATGATCCAAGAGATGATGGTAATTCGATCTCTGGTTCCTTGTTCCTTTTCTAAATCCAGCTTGAATGTCTGAAAGTTCGCAGTTCACAAACTGTTGAAGGCTAACTTGAAGGATTTTGAGCATTACTTTGCTAGCATGCAAAATGAGTGCAATTTTGGTACATTTTGAACATTCTTTGGCAATGCCTTTCTTTGGGATTGGAATGAAAACTGATCTTTTCCAGTCCTGTGCCCACTGCTGAGTTTTCCAAGTTTTCTGGCATGCAACACTTTCACAACATCATCTTTTAGGATTTTAAATAGCTCAACTGGAATTCCATCATGCCCTCTAGCTTTGTTCTTAGAGATGCTTTCTACAGCCCACTTGACTTTGAACTCAGGATGTCTGGCTCTAGGTAAGTGATCACACCATTGTGATTATCTGGGTTGTGAAGATCTTTTTTGTATAGTTCTGTATATTCTTTACACCTCTTCTTAATGCTTCTGCTTCTTTTAGGTCTATACCACTTCTGTCCTCTATCGTTCCCATCTTGGCATGAAATGTTCCCTTGGTATCTCTAATTTTCTTGAAGTGATCTCTAGTCTTTCCTATTCTATTGTTTTCCTCTATTTCTTTTTATTGATTGCAAAGTAAGGTTTTATTATCTCTCCTTGCTATTCTTTGGAACTCTGACTTCAGATGGATATATCTTTCCTTTTATCCTTTGCCTTTTGCTTCTCTTCTTTTCACAGGTATTTGTAAAGCCTCTTCAGACAGCCATTTTGTTTTTTTGAATTTGTTTTTCTTGGGGATTGTCTTGATCACTGCCTCCTGTACAATGTCATAAACCTTCTTCCATAGTTCTTCACGCACTCTGTCTATCAGGTCTAATCTCTTAAATCTATTTGTCACTTTCACTGTATATCATAAGGGATTTGATTTAGGTCGTACCTAAATGGTCTAGTGGTTTTTCCTGCTTTCTTCAATTTAAGTCTAATTTGGCAATGAAGTGTTCAAGATCTGAGCCATAGTCTGCTCCCGGTCTTGTTTTTGCTGACTGTATCGAGCTTGTCCATCTTTGGCTGCAAAGGATATAATCAATCTGATTGCATGTTGACCATCTGGTGATGTCCATATGTAGTCTTTTCTTGTGTTGTTGGAAGAGGGTGTTTGCTATTACCAGTGTATTCTCTTGGCAAAACTCTATTAATCTTTGCCCTGGTTCATTCTGTACTCCAAGGCCAAGTTTGCCTGTTACTCCAGGTATTTCTTGACTTCTTACTTTTGCATTCCAGTCCCCTATAATGAAAAGAACATCTTTTTTGGGGTGTTACTTTTACAAGGTCTTGTAGATCTTCATAGAACTGTTCAACTTCAGCTTCTTCAGCATTACTTGTTGAGGCATAGACTTGAATTACTGTGATATTGAATGGTTTGCCTTGTAAACGAACAAAGATCATTCTATTGTTTTTGAGATTGTACCCAAGTACTACATTTCAGACTCCCTTGTTGACTATGATGGGTACTTCATTCCTTCTAAGGGATTCTTGCCCACAATAGTAGATATAATAGTCATCTGTGTTAAATTCACCCATTCCTGTCCATTTTAGTTCTCTGATTCCTAAAATGTTGACATTCACTCTTGCCATCTCCTGTTTGACCACTTCCAAATTTGCCCGGATTCATGGATCTAACATTCCAGGTTCCTATGCAATATTGCTCTTTACGGCATCAAACTTCGCTTCCTTCAAGAGTCACATCCAAAATTGGGTGTTGTTTTTTCTTTGGCTACGTCTCTTCTTTCTTTCTGGAGTTATTTCTCCACTCTTCTCCAGTGGGCACCTACTGACATGGGGAGTTCATCTTTTGGTGTCCTATCTTTTTGCCTTTTCACACTGTTTATGGGGTTCTCAAGGCAAGAATACTGAAGTGGTTTGCCATTCCCTTCTCCAAGGACTTTCCTCATACAAACCTGCAATTTTATGCTAACTCTTATCTATGAAATTTCATTTTTGTTTCTACTCAGAATTCTACAGTTAGTAAAATGATAAGTGAAACATGTAGACAGTGTTCAATCCAAACTTTAATCATATTGTTTCAGATAATTCAATTTTTCCTTGAAAATAGAAATTAAAAATCATCAATAACTTGAAGCTGTTTAAATTGGATATTAAATATTGGATATTAAAACAAATATATACGAACTTCTTTAATGTTTTAGGCAAGATGATAAAAGAAAAACAAATGGGCGAGCATGTATTATCACATTACTGCCTGCAAATACAACGTGGAAAATTGCACATAAAGTATGTACACCACTTGTTTCTATACTGAAATTGCACCTTGTTTTTGTAGGAAGCAGAGTTATTTTACTTGAAAAAAGAACCACAGAAACATATACACATATGTATTTATATAATGTGAACTATTAGAGGATATTATGGAATAATGACATCTGGTTTCATCAGTCATTTTGTAAACATGATGCAAAATATGTTGAGATAGAATGAAGCTGTATTATTTATCTGTTTTTTTCCTTGCAGATACAAATACACAATAAAAACAGCACTGCTTGATTGCTGATGTCTTTCCTCAATTAGCATAAAAGCAAATTGAATTTTTTTGTTGTTTGTTTTGCTTGAGGGGGCAAAACAACAGAGTTGTTTTCCTCTTCCTGCTGTATTTCTATCAAACACATTTTTACTGCAAACTATGTTTGAGTTTTAGGCAAGTTATTTTCATTCTTGTAAGTCAGAAATAATTTTCAATTGCAGCTCTCTGTGCTCCCTTAAGGAAATATATTAGCCACCACATGGTGGTTTAAGTGCACAATTAGTCTTCTTCTTACTCTTGGCATGTTATACTTCCAGGTGGGTGGTCTTTAAACACTCAAGTAGTCATTTCAAGGGCATTGAATGTACCCAAGTTTAACTCTTGTACTGGAGTCAAAGACATGTTATTTTCAGTCATGTTTGGCTTTAGAGGAAATAGTTTGAAAACAGTCTGAAAATCTTGATTCTTCAATGAGTCACTCTCCACTGAATGACAAAGTCTGGTGAATGATAACCTACTTGGGAGAAAGGATGCCGCTAAATTAAACATTCCAATCACCCAAGAGAAGCAGCAAGACAATAACAAAGATTTTGTTTTTCTTAATTCTATCAGATTAGGTAATGGAAAAAAATTAAAAAACATAAATTTTCATTGATATAATAATAAAGCCTGGTTGCTTTGTAATAGCAAGTGATACACTTCATCTGATTAGTCTTGTGATATAATAAGGTTGGAGAAGGCAATGGCATCCCACTCCAGTACTCTTGCCGGGAAAGTCCCATGGACAAAGGAGCCTGGTAGGCTGCAGTCCATGGGGTCGCTAAGAGTTGGGCACGACTGAGCGACTTCACTTTCACTTTTCACTTTCATGCATTGGAGAAGGAAATGGCAACCCACTCCAGTGTTCTTGCCTGGAGAATCCCAGGGACGAGGGAGCCTGCTGGGCTGCCGTCTATGAGGTCGCACAGAGTTGGACACAACTGAAGCGAGATAGTGTATAATAAGGTTACTGGGGAAATTACTACATTATTGTAATAAACCACAATAGTGATAATTATAGTCTGTGGACCTAAAACAAGTAGATTGCCCATTATTTCTCCAGCAAAGATAGGTTTATTTAGGATCTGCAGGGAATTGTAATTTGGGGTCTGCCACCATGGCAAGCTACTTGGAAGTCTTTGAAGGCAAGGGAAAGAGAATGCTTTGATAGAGGGTACAGAAAGTTGAGAGGACTATAGTAAACAAACATGACTTTTGTTGGCTGAATTGTTGCCAGGAAAGAAGAGCCATCTTTGTTTTCCCTGTCCAGTTCTATTATTGTTTCAGGGCATGAGAGCTCCCCCATCTGGCCTCCCAACTTTATTTTACTGAGTTTTCTGCTTATTGATTTTTCATAAGTGGAAAAGAAAAAGAAATGGACTGTGCTATTACATGCAGGGCTTTTTAATACATAAATAACTTACCCACAATTATTATATGACAATGGTTCAAAGACTGGAATTGAAGCCCTCTCTGTTAAAGCCTCAGTCAATTCTTAGGTTATTCTGTCCTGAATCCTGTGTGTGGGTGTGTGTGTGCGTGCATATGTGTGCGCGTGCACACTTAGTCACTCAGTAGTGTCTGACTCTGTGACCCCATGGACTGTAGCCCTCCTGGCTCCTCTGTCCATGGGGATTATACAGGCAGGCAAGAATACTGGAGTGGGTTGCCATGCCCTCTTCCAGAGGATCTTCCCAATCTAGGGGTCAAAACCGGGTTTCCCACATTGCAGGTGGATTCTTTACCATCTGAGCCACCAAGGAAGTCCTGTCCTGAATCCTGCTGCTGCTGCTAATTTGCCTCAGTCGTGTCCGACTGTGCGACCCTATGGACGGCAGCCTACCAGGCTCCTCCATCCATGGGATTCTCCAGGCAAGGACACTGGAGTGGGGTGCCACTGCCTTCTTCAGTCCTGAATCCTAGGTGCACCCAAATCCAAGTAGCCCATGGAGATGCTGACCCAAAGTGTGTAATCAGCATCTATTACAAAAGCAAACTGTACTTAGAAAAATTTTGCTATTAAGAAGAACTGAAATTGGCCCTTATCATGTGTGCAGTTCTTCTCAGAGGTGATTTACTCCTCTCTTTACATATTTTAAAGGTATTTAGTTTTTATGCTACATATAAAAAAAGAAAGATATGAAAGCAGTGAGTCCAATCTCATTCTCCCTTCCCCTCAAAACTGTTTATTAAATCATACCCAACCTACAGGAAAAATGATTTATTATCATTGAGGATGAGCTACAGAATTAATTACAGGAATCAACACTAGCACAAGAGAAAGAATAAAGCAATCTGTCTCCCTCCAATAATTATATCAATAAGACGATGATTCAGAAAATACTTTAAAAGGGCAAACAGTATCAGCTTTTTTTTTTTTTGCTAAGTTGCTATTTGTTGGCTATAACTGTGGCATTACTTTTGCCTTCAAAACTGTGCCAGTAATAACTCTATTTTTTTATGATTTACAAATAAATTTTATTACTATATGAATATTAGTTTAATAGAGTTTTAATATAACATTTGTTACTTTGGTGTTAATATGATGTTCAAATTGAGAACATTATAATTTCCACCTAAAATTATGTCCTTCAAACTAAATGCTATGAAATTAGTGAGAATAAAAAAAGCCTGCTTTGTTGATTAAATTAGATTTTTATTTATTTATTTATTTATTTTGGTCATTTGACATGCTGTGTTTCATTAAGCCATAATGTAATACAATTTTTCAAAATAAGTATTGCCAAAAAAATCTAGCTGTACTAGATATGATTTCTCTTTCTTTCTTCCCCATAATTAACCAATATGTGGCATTTTGCTCTCATTGTGCCTCAACTTATTTATCTATAAAATAGAGACATTACTAATAGCTGCTTCACAAGATAGGCACTTTGAATTTGTAATTTATTCTGTCTTAATTTTTTTACATAATAAAAACTCAATTAATGTTAATATTAGTGTTAGTATCAATGAAAATCTGGTTCACCTATTTAGTACTGGATTTGATTTTGCAAAATCATGAAAGAAGCTTCCAAGGATCAGCAGAGTCTTCTCAGTTTCTGATTGGCCATGCAGGATTTTATATCCCTCACAATGGATCTTCTTCTCCAATAATAGGTTTGTCAAAGACAGGTTCTTTCCAAGCCATGACATCAAGTGTATCCCATGTTCATTGACATACAGCATAGTTCTTCATACATTTTAACTTTCCCACATTGTTCTAAAAATGTCCAATTTCTAGGAAAACTCAAATCTGGGTATGTGCATTAAGACTTCTGTTGTCAGCCCTTAATAGAGTTCATTTTTGGCCACTTCCTGAAAATTTTATAATTTTGCTTTTGATATTTTTAAAAATTTTATGTCTGTATAACTTACAAGAAATAAAAGCAGAAATCATAACTAGTAACTCAGTACTCACAGAGTGAACACCCCATTATAACTATAAACCATGTCAGATATTAGACTAGTAATGGGATCTCAGAAACCAACATTTGTTCTCCCAAATTACTTCTCCCTCCACCCCAAAGATAATCAATGTGCTGACGTTCAAAATCGTGCATGAGTTTTCCACTTTTTGAACCATGAACAAGTGACATCACAACGTAGGCATCGCCTAGCGTCCACTTTCTTTCACTTCTTTTTATGTGTGTGAGTCATTCATATGAGGCTTATAGTTGTGAGTAGTAATAATGAGTTCATTTTCATTGTTGCATAGAATTTTATTTCATGCATGTACCATGTTTGTTCTACATTTGATGAAAATGTTATTGCAGTTTTGACAGCTGTGAATAATTATGCTATGGATATTCATATGTATGCATATGTGTGTATGTATATTTGGGGGAATACATATAAGGTGAAATTACTAGATCATTGGATATGCATATGTTGAAATTTAGTAGGTAATTTTGAATATCCTTCTAAAGTGGATATTTGAATTTTCACTTCTATTAATAATTCACCCTTGCCAAGCTGATATTCATCTTCAGGAGATGATGAAAGACAGGGAAGCTCGGCGTGCTGCAGTCCATGGGGTCACAAAGAGTCAACACAACTGAGTAACTGAATAACAAGAAGCTGATATTAACTCTTTCTTCTTCTCCATTTTTAAAAGAAATACTATTAGATTTGTTGTAATGCCTTTTCATAGATTTATTAGCCATCTGGACACCTTTTGAAAGATTCTCATTGGAGCTTTTGCTATTTCTTCCATTATTTATCAAAATTTTTCTTATCGATTTTTAGATCTTTATATAGGTTAGATAAGACTTCTCTGTTTTATCTGATAATGTTCTTCTCCATGACAACAGAAATTAACTTTGCTTGCCAATGTTTAGTTGAGGACTACTGTAATAATCAAGGCTACTGTAATCCAAACTGATTATCCAGATGATTTAAACCTTGGGCCTTGACAGTTGGATTTTCTAGTTCTGCTTCACTTTTTCCAAAATATGTAATCTCTTTGATTCCCCACAGAAAATCTAGAATGCTTACCAAAGTCCCTCCAGGAGTACCAAAGTTGGGGGAGAGTGAGATAGAATGAGGAAAAGTCAATAATACATTTACCATTTAACTGAGAGGAGACCATCCTTATTTGGGGTTATGCATGCATTCACTCAGACTTTTTGAGATGTGGGGAAAAGGAAGTGAGGAAGACAATAGAGTCAGAAATCATTTTTAGTTAATTGTTTAGGTTTTTATAATGTCCAAAAATAGATTTTTGTATTCCTCATTACTCTTTACTAATAACCCTTTGTTCAGGGGCTTTTATGAGAAAAGACAAAACAGGCTGCAAATGATCTGAAGAGTCAAAATCATAACACAGGTAAGTTTCCAAGGACAGGAGGTCACCGCTGGAGTCAGATGATTAGATTAAAAAAAGAAAAAGAAAAAGAAACAACTAGCACTGCAACCTGAAAAAGAATTAACATTGAAAAGTTACTATTGGAAGTCCAGAGAGGAGGGCAAAGACTGCCACAGTGGGTTAGGATTACTCTTTATGTGATGAGTCAGCCTCCATGGCCAGGCACTTTTTAGGAGTCACACATCTCGTGTGCAGTGGGGGCCTCTGCATCGTATCATAGCCCTTGCTATGATGGATCTGTTACTCAGTCCTCCAGGAAGATGGATCTAGTTAGTTATCAGGAGTGGCAATCTGAGTAGGTAGAGCAGGCTCCAAGAACATCCCAATCAGTTGTATTTCTAAAAAGACATCTACGTGAATGACACAGACTGTTCAATCAATAGCAACAGTTTGTTTCCATTTTGCAGCTCTTAAGAGGGGAATGTTTAACTGGCCAATCTGTAGTTTTGTAAATGATAGACTCAGAGAGAGCAACAGGGAAACCCAAGGATAAGTGAAACTGTGACAAATTTTGCCAAACTTCACATCTACCAGCACTTGGAGAATGATCCTAAGTTCTGTTGACTGAACACTGAACTCAAATCAATTTTTGGCTCTTCCTACCTGGTGCTTACATTGAATTGTGCAGCAGTCTCATAGATAACCTTGGGTTTCAGCTAAGCTAAACCACCAGTGAACCAGTCCCAGGCATTTAAGGGAACCTCTGTAAATCAAGAGCTTTTCTGATCCAGTGGTTCTCATTCAAGTACTGCAGTGGAGGTAAAGTGTTAGTCCACTCAATCGTGTCCAACTCTTTGTGACCCCAAGGGCTGTAGCCTGCCAGGCTTCTCTGTCCATGGCATCCTCCAGGAAAGAATACTAGAGTGGGTTGTCATTCCCTTCTCCAGGGGATCTTCCAGACCCAGGGATCAAACCCAGACCCAGGGATTGAACCTGGATTGCAGTCAGATTCTTTACTATATGAGCCACCAGGGAAGCAAATCTTCTCCCAAAGAGATAGCTGCCGCTTTTTTCATATAAATACCCACTGAGGCAATTTTTCCCCTCCAAAAGACAGTTCCCCTGATAGCTCAGTCAGTCGGTAAAGAATCTGCCTGCAATACAAGAGACCATCTGCAGCACAAAAGACTGGGGTTCAATCCCTGGGTTGGGAAGCTCCCCCTGGAGAAGGAAATGACAATCCACTCCAGTATTCTTGCTTGGAAAATCCCATAGACAGAGGAGCCTGGGGGGCTACAGTCCGTGGGGTCTCAAGAGTCAGATACAACTAAGCATCTAAAAGCACCACACCACTAGTGCTGGAGTTGGTGGCTGTGTCCAATAGGGGGCACTGTTGCACAGGGGACGGGCTCTCAGTACTCCAGCAGCCATTAGGAAGTTAAATAAAACTGATTCCTTTCTCTTTTTTCCTGGGTTTACTACATTGTTCCCCTTTGATCCTTGGGGAGGGAACAGGTTGAAGGTGGTGGTGGGGAGCAAGTGTGATACTTCCCTAACACTTCTCAGAGTGGCAACCCCTGAGTGGGAGAATCTTCTCTAATCCATATGTCCCAAGGATGTGCAAACACAAAACACATCACTGCTACTTGTATATTCAGCAGAGAACATTAGAATAGCAGTCTACTGAATTTGCTCTAGATGCCCACCCACAAAGTCACCTTAGCTTCCCTTCTCCACCATCCCCTTAACCTAATTTCCCTCCGTTGAGTTTTCATGTCTTCTTCCCTCCTAAACCTGCTTGTGTGGTGACTTTGGTACCTGTACCCAGCAAAGCTATAACAGTTTCCATCCCTCCTCTTTACCAGCATACCTGGATGACCTTCTGTCTCTTCCAGGAACAAGGAGAGCTCATTTACACTTCAATCATCTTTCTCTTTAAAGCAACTGAGCTCTAGTTAGGAAGGATGGAAAGATCAGGGAATGAAGAAGTAGAGAGGGGCTTCATACTAATAGGCTTGGCACACTTCCTGTCAGTTTTCTTGGCCTATTTACCACTTAAACCTTAACCAAATGAACTTCTAAAGTCTTTGATTGACTCAAAGCTCTTTACTGCATACTAACTGATGCTGAAGCCGAAGCTCCAATACTTTGGCCACCTGATGGGAAGAGCCGACTCTTTGGAAAAGACCCTGATGCTGGGAAAGATTAAGACAAAAGGAAAAGAGGGCAGCAGAGGATGAGATGGTTGGATAGCATCACTGAGTCAATGGACATGAATTTGAGCAAACTCTGGGAGATGGTGGAGGACAGTGGAGCCTGGCATGCTGCAGTCATGGGGTCACAAAGAGTTGGACACGACTTAGTGACTGGACACCAGCAATAACTTTTGGTGTTTATTTTCATTTTGGAGACTCCTGGGGTCAGCAGCCACAGTCATTTTGCTTTTTGGTTTGGACCTCTAGGCTTGCTGACCCAAAGTCATAATTTCGACCTTTCTTCTGTCTACCCAGAACCTAAAACCAAAGACACCATCTGAGCAGCACATTTAAATCACACCTCTCACTTAAATCACACCTCTCACTGCTCAGCCCCTCCACATCAATTTAACTCTTATTCATTAGCAGGTATAACAGTGGATAACCCAACCTTCTCTCCATCCCCAGCTATGCACTCTTCACCGAGCTGAGAGCATCCACTAACAGATCTCTGAAAGTGTCTTATATTCCTGAACCCACTCCTCAGGGCTGTCCAACAGCTCTTCCTGGAAGCTCTGCCTCTGCCAACATCCCATCCTCACAGACAAAGTTAACATTATGGATCTGGGATCTTTCCGATCTTCAAGCTAACAGTTTAGCCTGACACAGCTTCATGGATGCTGACATGCGTCACAAGAAATTAAGGACAGAGGCAAAGACCTTTATCACTAATGGCACAGCAAGCATCATGAACTTTGGCACCTTGCCCTCAGTTTCCCTTGCCCCCTGTCCCCACCCCTGAGTCCCACGGTAGAGATGCAGGTAGGCCCATGTAAGTGCCTGCATACACACTGGTTTGTAATTCAGTGTTTTGGGCAGTCTGACATTTTTAAAATTTTAAAAATATTTTTTGGAATTATAATTGACAACATTATATTAGTTTCAGGTGTATAACACAATGATTTGACATTTATATAGATTTCAAAATGGTCATCACAATAATTCTTGCTACCGTATGTCACCATGCTTGTGTGTTAGTCACTTCAGTCATGTCCAACTCTTTGCAACCCTATGAACTGTAGCCAGCCAGCCTCCTCTGTCCATGGGATTCTACAGCCAAGAAAAAATACTGGAGTGGATAACTGTGCCCTCCTCCAGGGGACCTTCTGGACCCAGGGATTTACTTGCATCTCTTGCATCACCTGCATTGGCAGATTACGGACTACAAGTGCCAACTGGGGAGCCCATATGCATTCATACAGAGCTACAAAACTTTTTTTGTGTATGTATGTGTGGTGTTTAAGATTTACTTTCTTAGCAACTTTCACATTTGCAGTACGATGTTATTTGACAGTAGTCCCCGTGTTATATGTTAAATCCCCATGGCTTATTTTAAAACTGGAAGTTTATACCTCTTGGCCTATCCCCTACACTGATTTTGGCCACCCACAACCCCTCTTCCATCTTGGAATGGTCAGCCTATTCTCTGAATCTACTAGTTCTATTTCACTCTGTTTGCTTCTTTGAATCCTTTGTAATGGGTGGTAAGCATGTCTATTCTTTGTTCCAGGAAGTGACCTACCTTTACTATACTGGACAGTAAACACACACCTGCTATTTGCTCCAATGAAAGTCATTATCTTTGTCTTCCAAAACTAATTTCTCTAAAAACACCCTTGAAAATGTATTTTATGGCAAAGACAGTGTTTCTTTGCTCATCAGTTCAGTTCAGTCCAGTCGTTCCGTCATGTCCAACTCTTTTCGACCCCATGAATCGCAGCATGCCAGGCCTCCCTGTCCATCACCAACTCCTGGAGTTCACTCAAACTCATGTCCATCGAGTCAGTGATGCAATTCAGCCATCTCATCCTCTGTCGTCCCCTTCTCCTCCTGTCCCCAACCCCTCCCAGCATCAGTCTTTTCCAATGAGTCAACTCTTCGCATGAGGTGGCCAAAGTATTGGAGTTTCAGCTTCAACATCAGTCCTTCCAATGAACACCCAGGGCTGATCTCCTTTAGAATGGACTGGCTGGATCTCCTTGCAGTCCAAGGGACTCTCAAGAATCTTCTCCAACACCACAGTTCAAAAGCATCAATTCTTCGGTGCTCAGCTTTCTTCACAGCCCAACTCTCACATCCATACATGACCACTGGAAA
>NW_011495086.1:6140556-6140893 GCF_000754665.1 Bison bison bison | reverse complement strand
GTTCCAATTCCAGTTCTAACTGTTGCTTCCTGATCTGTATACTGGTTTCTCAAGAGGCAGGTCAGGTGGTTTGGTATTCCCATCTCTTTCAGAATTTTCCACAGTTTATTGTGATCCACACAGTCAAAGGCTTTGGTATAGTCAATAAAGCAGAATTAGATGGTTTTCTGGAACTATCCTGCTTTTTCCATGATCCAGCGGATGTTGGCAATTTCATCTCTAGTTCCTCTGCCTTTTCTAAAACCACCTTGAACATCTGGAAGTTCATGGTTCACGTATTGCTGAAGCCTGGCTTGGAGAAATTTGAGCATTACTTTACTAGCATGTGAGACCTGAG
>NW_011495086.1:6126178-6140456 GCF_000754665.1 Bison bison bison | reverse complement strand
TTGGAGTTTCAGCTTCAACATCAGTCCTTCCAATGAACACCCAGGGCTGATCTCCTTTAGAATGGACTGGCTGGATCTCCTTGCAGTCCAAGGGACTCTCAAGAATCTTCTCCAACACCACAGTTCAAAAGCATCAATTCTTCGGTGCTCAGCTTTCTTCACAGCCCAACTCTCACATCCATACATGACCACTGGAAAAACCATAGCCTAGACTAGACGGACCTATGTTGGCAAAGTAATGTCTCTGCTTTTCAATATGCTGTCCAAGTTGGTCATAACTTTCCTTCCAAGGAGTAAGTGTCTTTTAATTTCATGGCTGCAGTCAACATCTGCCGTGATTTTGGAGCCCCAAAAATAAAGTCTGAAACTGTTTCCACTGTTTCCCCATCTATTTCCCATGGAGTGATGGGCCCAGATGCCATGATCTTAGTTTTCTGAATGTTGAGCTTTAAGCCAACTTTTTCACTCTCCACTTTCACTTTCATCAAGAGGCTTTTTAGTTCCTCTTCACTTTCTGCCATAAGGGTGGTGTCATCTGCATTTCTGAGGTTATTGATATTTCTCCCGGAAATCTTGATTCCAGCTTGTGCTTCTTCCAGCCCAGTGTTTCTCATGATGTACACTGCATAGAAGTTAAATAAGCAGGGTACAATATACAGCCTTGACATACTCCTTTTCCTATTTGGAACCAGTCTGTTGTTCCAATTCAGTTCTAACTGTTGCTTCCTGATCTGCATATAGGTTTCTCAAGAGGCAGGTCAGGTGGTTTGGTATTCCCATCTCTTTCAGAATTTTCCACAGTTTATTGTGATCCACACAGTCAAAGGCTTTGGTATAGTCAATAAAGCAGAAATAGATGGTTTTCTGGAACTATCTTGCTTTTTCCATGATCCAGCAGATGTTGGCAATTTGATCTCTGGTTTCTCTGCCTTTTCTAAAACCACCTTGAACATCTGGAAGTTCATGGTTCACGTATTGCTGAAGCCTGGCTTGGAGAAATTTGAGCATTACTTTACTAGCATGTGAGACAGGACATACAAAAATACAAGACAGTTGATAGACAGTCACCTCCCAAAGACTGATATAGAGAAGTATAGTGTCAGGAATAAAAGAAAAATAGTTATCCCATATACTCATTTTTATGATATTAAAAATTGTTCATTAAGAGGAGTATGCAGTTGGATATCCTTTTAACTTTCAAATTATCTATATTGATGTTTTTATTTTATGTTAGATTTGATCTAAATTTTATAGATGGTAACTTTTTAAAAATTCTATGTAATCTTCATCTGTCTTTACTTGTATTAAAATACATATGTATGGGCAAAAATAAATATGTATGTGTATATATATATACATATATATGTCATAGATATATAAATTTTTAAAGAGTATTTCTATTTTAAAGTATGGGTACATTTATTGGAAAAATATAAATATATTTTGAAAGTGTATAATTCAGAATATAATTGAGTTTATATCCATTGTTCCATAAACTTGCATCTGAATTTTCATTTTAAAGACTTAGGAAATCATTTGTCAGTGACATAAATACATAAAGTTCATTTGTATTTTAAAAACAGCAAATATATTTAAAGGAAATATGATGTATAACTGTGATTTCTCCATGATAGAGTTGACATCTGTAAAATTTAAACCACAATTTTATATTAGCTAGGTGACAAAAATTTCAGTTATAAATACATTTTAGCATCTTGGTATGATAAAAGATGTACTGAAACACATGGAAATAGTCTCAATTTAAATAAAATATGCTACCAATCATGAAGTTTGTGTATTAAAATATAGTATTGGACAGCTAGTTAATATATAGTTATTGGACATAGCTCCCTATCAGGAATTACATCCTTAATCTAACTCAGAGAAAGCTTTACTTTCGGCTGACCATCTTTGACCATCTGGTACAGAATATTCTTATTTGCCATTTCAACAGTTTAATGTATGAGAAAGCCTTATTCATCAAATACTTTTTCTCTTAATTGCAAATATAATGTACAGTTTATAGGGAAATGAAAAGGCTAGCCTTATAAATGAATGAGTCAGTTGATGTAATAAAATAACACATTCATAATAAAGTAAATATTATAGAGATTGCTGACTGAATGAGATTGAGGAGTAACTATACTCACTTCCTATTAGTGTCACACCTGCTTAGAGATTAAATTGCATTATTTTATGCTACATTAAAATGGCATTTTCTAGAGTGATATTTTACATTTCTGATAGTGGTGAATGCCTTGGTGCACTCAGCAGCATTCTATTTTTTGCAGTGAACATTTCTATTAGCGACAATTCATCCATAATTTCATTTCGGCAAAAAAGCAATGTCAGACAGGACACAGGTGTATACACCCTCTTTTTCTAAACCAGAGTACTAAGGCATTTTAATATTGTTAATAACTTCTAAATTCAGGCAGATGGAACTTCAATTTAATCCTTCATCTGAATGCCACCTCCTACAAACATTAATACTGAGTAAAACCTGTGTTTTGAAGAAAGAGCACAATTTTCTATCCTCTAATTTTGAATTAGATTATTTTTAAAAAGCTGTGGTTATTGACATCTTGTGTTATGTTTATATTTTATTTCTGTTAGAAAGATTTTGATCCCATATGTTTCTTATGTGGTAATTTTTCCTTTCTTATTTTACTAATGACTGAACATTAGCATTTTACTCACATTCTTGGAATTACAACTACCCAATGCTTTAATGAGACATAATTTACATCAGATTTTTTAAATAAGTAATTTATATAAACATCATATATTCTTATTTAAAAATTATGCTTATTATTTCTGGGGAAAAAAGTCTGTAGCACTCATTAAAAATGTTTATGCCCAGATCTGGAAATGGGCAACACGACTGTTCCTTGTTCACACAGCCCTTGGCTTATATTATTAAATCTTCCATAGATGTTTTATTAATAAAATATGAGGATATATATTTTTGTTAGAGACTCTAAATTTTGATAGAAATTGCTATTTTCAAAAATACATTAATTTCAAGAAATTTCTATAATTTAGAAAAGTAAATCAAATTATGGGTTATTATTTTTAAAATGACTTATCTACATAGAAAAAGAAGAAGTGTAAAATGAAAAGAACATTGGACTTCCCTGGTGGTCCAGTGGCTAAGACCACACTCCCAATGCAGGAGTCCCGGGTTGAGTCCTGGGCTGATGATGGCTCAGTAGTAATGAATCTTGTTCCCAGTGCAGGAGACCCTGGAGATGCGGATTCAATCCTTGGGTTGGGAAGATGAATCAATGCAAAGAAACCCCTTATGATATTTAAGATAACCCTTACTCTTTTCCTCATTCAGCATATTTTTAGTGAACCAATTAAAATATTTAGGAAAGCGATTCATTCATTCTGCAAAACCATCTTATTGGTTAGCAGGGATTTAATTATTGCCCTCGTTGGGAAATGTGTTTGTAGCATAATTATTGGTAAATCAAATTATTTTCAAGCCTTCCCATTCTTTCTTAAAGAAATGACAGTGTGATAATTATTGAAGCAATATGTCCAGCCAATTAAATATTTCAATGAGAAAATAATGCTACAATAGCAAAGTGATTTATTTAAGAAAACATGCTATTAACAGGCACAAATAAATTGTATTAATATGCACCAAGGCATGTAGAACACTGCTGGTAGCAAATTAAATGAAGAAATCAAGTAAGACCAAATTTTACATGAAAACGTGAATACACACCATCAGCTTTTACTTTGCTGTTATTAGAGACATCTTTTGGAAGTTTATCTATTGAACAGAGTATTTAATTTTGAGAGATAGATAAACGATTTCATTGGATGCAAAACTCCCTATTTAAAAGACTTAGTCGGATAACTATCTTAATCTTCAGTAGGGATTGAAACATACAATGTCAATGAATTCTAAGTTTTAGTTCACATTCAGTCTCACATACAAAATGGCTTGTAAGGGTCAGCATTCAAGCTTCCGAAAATAGAATCCATTCTTCAATTTCGCCCCACCCACTCACAACAGTGCTTACGTTTTGCAGATTAAAAATAAATTAAGGAAAACAAAACTAAACACAATCTTGGCTAGAAAAATCTGCATGAAATTTGGATATGTTTAAAATTTGAAGACAGGTCTCAGACACTCAAGTGCACTAAGATATCCATTGCTGTGTAAGTCATGCTTGGCAGTATTTATACTAATAAGAGACAGCATAGTAAGCAACTAAAGTAAATATTGTAGTATTCTCCAGGACTGTATACACGTTATTAATAATAAAAAGCAGACCCTGGGATGCCTGGATGTCTACCCTTCTCTTCACAGTATCAATTTGTGTGCATGTGTGCTCAATCATATCCAAATCTTTGTGTCCCCATGGACTGTGGCCCACCAGGATCCTCTGTCTATGGGATTTCCCAGCCAAGAATACTGGAGTGGGTTGCCATTTCCTTCTCCAGGGGACCTTCTCAACCCAGGGATTGAACCCATGTCTTTTATGTATTCTGCCTTGGTAGGCAGATTCTTTACCACTGGCGCCACCTGGGGAAACCAGTGGTATAATTCAGGAATAGAAAACTGAGCAAAAATATATTCACTAGAGTCCGACACGACTGAAGCGACTTAGCAGCAGCAGCAGCAGCAGTGCATTGAGCCTATAGATATGGGGACCTTACTTTAGGAAATATTGACAGAGGAAAATTTGCAAGATACAAAGGTAGTCCTTGTTCACTCCTTTTGTACAATGTGTTTCTAATTTATCCTTATTTCTAATATATCCGGTACAGTTAACAAGAACCAAGCACTGATCATCACTCATTTGGATTGACTTCTTAACAGATGTCACTACTTAAGACTCTGTATACCTGTGGCAGATTCATTTTGATATTTGGCAAAACTAATACAATTATGTAAAGTTTAAAAATAAAATAAAATTAGAGGAAAAAAAAAAAAAAAGACTCTTGTCCTTGTCCCATCCCTTCATCAGAGCAGTCAGAAGGATTGATGTCAAATATAAAAATGATCCTGTCGTAGTCTCCTATCAAAATCAGCCATTGAGATCTAATACTGAAAATTTTTACCATTATAATTACATGCTGCAAACATGAATCTTAACCTGCAGAAATGATAATATAAATTTAATTTAAAACATAATATCATTTTTATATTACTTATTTCAGGTTAAGTCATGCTGAAATAATGATGGATGCAAAATGCTAAGCGACTTATGAACACACATTTTACTTTCTCACTGACATCACACATTTATTATAAAACTGAATTCACAACACGTGTACATTGCTATATTTAAAGTGGAAAAACAGTAAAGACCTACTCTATAGCACAAGGGTCTCTGTTCAAAATTATGCAACTTACATGGGAAAATAATTTGAAAAAGAACAGATACATGTATATGTATAACTGAGTCACTTTGCTGTACACTTGAAATTAACAGCATTATTTATCACTTATACTCCAATATAAAATAAATGTTAAAAGTTGAAATTAAAATTCAGGTCTTTTTCAGTTCTGGGATCTAGCTAAACATTGGCTTTTTAAAAATGTACTTGTATAATGTCACTGGGTACAAATGGTATTGAAATCTACTCTTAGAAATCTACTGAATATTCAGTAAATATATATATATATATTTTTTTTTTTTTCATATTTTGGCCATGTTGCACAGCTTCTGGATCTTAGTTCCCTGACCAGGGGTAGAACTTCGGCCTTGGCCTAACTATTGTATTTTATACTAGTATTTCTTAGTTAGATTCTTTTGAATTGTGATGCTGGAGAAGACTCTTGAGGTCCCTTGGGCTGCAAGGAGACGAAACCAGTCAATCCTAAAGCAAATCAACCTTGAATATTCATTGGAAGGACTGATGCTGAAACTCCAATACTTTGGCCACCTGATACAAAGAGCTGACTCATTGGAAAAGACCCTGATGCTGGGAAAGATTGAAGGCAGGAAGAGAAAGAGGTGACAGAGAATGAGATGGATGGATGGCATCATTGACTCAGTGGACACAAGTTTGAGCAAACTCCAGGAGATACTGAATGACAGGAAAGCCTGGTATGCTGCAGTCCATGGAATTGCAGAGAATCGGACACAACTTAGTGACTAAACAACAACAATACTTATCTTTAGATTACAAAGTATGAAGTGCCTTCACCTAAACCTCTGTTTTATTCAGAAATCTACAAGCCTAAGCATTCACCAAGTATAATTATTAAGCCCCAGGTAGGTAAGGACAGTCTTATCTACTGTTGTATGTTCAGTGCATTACATTATTCTTTATCCAAAGTGGGTTATTTATAAAGAATTGTTGAATGAATAATCATATTCAAGTCAATATAAACTTTATCTTAAGATTTTGATATCAAGCTAGGGCAGACCAGGTAAACAGTACATCTTACTATAGGCAATTATGACTCAGTGCTCTTTGAGTTTCTTGCTTAGACTTGGAAGAATTAGCTAAGTAGATTTTTACCAGGTGGGAGAGTTTGCAAATTATAAAGTATAGTTGTATATTCATAATGGTATCTTCTTCAGTAGAGATATTCTAATATTTTGCAGACATATATACATTTATAGCAACAGTCATATTTACTTTGTATATTTTTGTTTATAAATTATATGCATGTAATAATGAACCAACAATGGTGTAAATTTTACATCACACAAACTATAATGTAAAATAGTGAAATGGTAAAAATAGAAATGTGTCCTAATAGTTTAGCCCAACTGGAAACCTCTGTCCCACCATAGCAGAAGATTCTGGGAGATGCTGAAAAGCCTAACATATGAGACCTTGAGAGATGCAAAAGCCATGTTGTTTGGGGTCAACATTGAGAAGCTCATTTTAGAACAATATGTATTATTTTCTTTAGGATAAAATGCATGGTATACTGGGGCTTCCAGGTGGCAGGGTGGTAAAGAATCTGCCTGCCAATGCAGGAGATGTGGGTTTTATCATTGCATTGAGAAGATCCCCTGGAGGAGGAAATGGCAACCCTCTCCAGTATTCTTGCCTGGAAAATCCCATGGACAGAGGAGCCTGGCAGGCTACAGTCCATAGGGTCACAAAGAGTCAGAAATGACTGAGCAACTGAGCTGAGCACAGCACACAGCAGCATGGTACATTAAGCCAATGAGAACAAATAAGATTGATTTGTCCTTAGATTTTTAGATTATTTTAAACATCTTTACTTTGGTTTCCATCACTCTCCTTCCTTAGTGTATGATTCATGTTGTACAGATAATTCATTCAAAAAGGTGAAAATGTTAATCTCTCCTTAAGTTGTTCAGTGAGCTACAAGGATGTCCTCTGATGATTGAGTGAAATGACACAGAAAGAAATCCAAGCCAGTGTTAATAATGTGCTCATTAGAATGCACGAATCTCTTTCCCACTATAAGTTTTGCTTCTGGCTGTATACTGGGACATGCTATTTTGCAATACACTCTGTAGGGTATTTTCTTAGTGGAAAATTTTTTGAAAGGTTACATTCTGGTGAATCACTGTGTGAAAAAGTGTTATTTGTTTTGCTCAGTCTGGATTTTGTCCAGGAAATAATACTTCCCTATTTTCATACTCAAGACACATAAAATTGTTACGTTGGATTTTTACCTATAAAGTGTTGTGATGGCTATATTATCATTTATATAGAAAAGATGACTTTTACAGATGAATACACATTATTTTTATTTTTTATTCTATCTAGCACCCAGGATAAGTGTATTATCCAAACTCAGAGTATAGTTGAATGTCACTTTGTATTTTCTATGGAATGGCAAATGCCTGTTGAAATTTGAATGTGTGGTGTCAATATAAAACCTCAGTCGTTAGAGGAATGCATTTTTAGAAATAATTCTTAGAATTTGGTATAAACAACATATATTACAGTTGTGCTTTGAAGCACAAACAGAGAAAACTGAGTTGGGAGAGAGTTATGGGTGTGAACTGAATAGGATTTTGCATCGTAAGCACACTACTTACTTCATGTGGGAGGACTGGGAGGACAGAGGGGTCTTGAAGTAAAAAGAACGAGCTAACTGGATGGGAGGGGAGTTCAGGGAAGAATGGATACATGCATATGTATGGCTAGGTTCCTTTGCTGTCGATCTGAAATTATTACAACATTGTTAATTGGCTATATTCTAATATAAAATAAAAAGTTTAAAAAAAGAACGAGCTAAGCAAATGAAGATAAAAATATTGACAACAGTAGGGTCACGGCTTAATAGTAACTGTTAATCCAAAAGTACTTTTTGTATTGAATGAAGAATGATTTATCAACAATGTATTATATTTCAGGCTATTTGGATACAGTAATAAGTAAAATATAATCCTTTCATCAAGGGATTTACACTGCAATGCCAGGTATAGAAGAATGTCCTGGAGGCTCAGAAGGTAAAGAATCTGCCTGCAATGCTGGAGACCTGGGTTCAATCTCCGGGTCAGGTACAGAAATGTTAACTGGTGACTTTCCTCCATAGTAGATGCACATTCAGAATATTATGTGTCAAGAGGGCCTCTGACTATCCTGGAGAAGACAGCATATAATTTGAGTCCTGGATGCCAAGGAAAAGCTCGCTTAAATAAAAGCCAGCGGTGAGAGGACAGTGCATAAAGGCTGAGAGAAACTGGACATAAGTATAAATGAGAGAATGGAAAGCAAAGTGAGGCTGATGGTGGGCAGCAATGCATGCATCCTCATTTGATTGGGGTGATTGGCAACCTTTGTGAATGTGGATGCTCAATGGAGATTAATTTTGTAGCTTACAAAACATAGTCTGGAGGGTATGGGAGAGGGTTGCTGCAGAGACATGCCTTAGTTTATCACATATATTTCATTGGAATTTTTTCTTCTTCTTGGAAATACTTGCAGAATTGTATTTAAGTAGATTGGGTGAATAAAGCAAATGAAAAAGAAAACTATATACAGAAAATAATTGCTGGTTTTCAGCATTAGTTGTTTTTTAGCCTCACTACTGATATTTTAATATATTTCATAGTGATTGCTTATTTGGGGAGGGGTTTAAGTTAATGTTACCACTTTCTTCTACATTTTGTAATCCATTTAATGAATTATGATAACAGGAGTCTCATCAAAAATGTTAATTTAAAATGTGAAATTATTAGTCACTCAGTCCTGTCCAACTCTTTGCAAAACCATGAACTGTAGCCTGCCGGGCTCTTCTACCCATGGAATTCACCAGCAAGAATACTGGAGTGGGTTGCCATTCCCTTCTCCAGGGGATCTTCTAGACTCAGGAAATGAACCCAGATCTTCTGCATCGCAGGTAGACTCTTTACTGTCTGAGCCACCAGGGAAGCCCATAAATTAAGGAAACACAAAGCAAAAAACCAGAATCATGATTACTATTGGAGAGAGAAAAGATCTGTGATTGGGAAGGGGCATCTGAAGGCATCTGGCTTGTTTGCAAAGGTCCTATCTTCTGACTCTGATGGATTTTTAAATTTTATGATGTGTTATTAATAAACCTGGAGAAGGCTATGGCCACCCACTCCAGTATTCTTGCCTGGAAAATCCCACAGGTGGAGGAGCCTGGTTGGCTGCAGTCCATGGGGTCGCAGAGTCAGACACGACTGAACGACTTCACTTTCACTTTTCCCTTTCATGCATTGGAGAAGGAAATGGCCACCCACTCCACTGTTCTACTGTTCTTGCCTGGAGAATCCCAGGGATGGGTGAGCCTGGTGGGCTGCCATCTATGGGCTCGCACAGAGTCGGACACGACTGAAGCGACGCAGCAGCAGCAGCAGCAACATTAATAAACTACTGCTTCTATTGCTAAGTCACTTCAGTCCTGTCTGACTCTGTGTGAGCCCATAGACGGCAGCCCGCAGGCTCCCCCGTCCCTGGGATTCTCCAAACAAAACACTGGAGTGGGTTGCCATTTCCTTCTCCAATGCATGAAAGTGAAAAAATAAAGTGAAGTCACTCAGCCGTGTCCAACTCCTAGCGACCCCATGGACTGCAGGCCACCAGGCCCCTCCGTCCATGGGATTTTCCAGGCAAGAGTACTGGAGTGGGGTGCCATTTCCTTCTACATTAATAAACTAGTTTATGTGGTTGTCTCATTGGTATTAAAATTATAAAAAGATAATAAAGAAAATAGATAATTCAGGAATTCTACTTCTGGATTTTAAAATAATATGTACTGGTTTTATGCCCCTTTGTAAATTACTACATGACTGAAAGAAATACATAAAATTACTGTTTACAGGTATTGGGATATGGATACCACAAGACTGTAATTTCTGACAGACAAGCAAGCTTACCTCTAGATTGCTTCAGGTTTCTGCATGAAAACAGTTCCCAGACTATGAACAATGCAGAAAAAAACACAAATAGAACAGCAGTCTTGCTGTTTTTTAGAGGATAATATATTAGTTTGTTAAGGTTCAGGTGGCTAGAATGTGAGAACTAGAGTATTAGAGAAGAGTAAGGTAAATAAGAATGACATCCAGCAATTTGCTGAATACTAAACAGGGCTGAGAAATAATCTCTCTGGTTTTGTTGAAACCAGAGAGATTAAGATAAGATTCCAGAAGAGTCTTGTCTTATCTCTAGTACTAAATTTACCTATAGAGAAACTTATTTTAGATCTCTCCTAATAATGCTTAAAAGTAATCCTTGAAAACATTAGACTCATCTACAGTTATCACATATACATGCAAAATATTTTCAACATTTCTCTAAGGGAAAGCAACAAAATTTACTCTCAATGATATAGCAGCTTTGCTTTCAACATATAATAAAACATAAGAGATGCAAAGACCAAAACCATAAATAAATAAAAATAAATGCATAAAACCCCAAAATAATTATGAGACTGTTTTAAATAAGAAGGAACAATAGCACAGAGTAATAAGGACATTAAAGTACCTGTTTTTTTTAAATTTCTTACATTATATGTGAAGTGTTAAAGTATGAATTGTAGGCAGACTGTGTTAAATTAAAAACACCTGTCCTAAACCCTAAGTTACTGTTAAAAAAATGTATATACCCAAAGAGTAAATATCATGAGACAACATAAGAGATACAATGGCCCAATTAATTTTAAAGAAGTTATAAACACATAAAATTGATAAAGTAGTAGACCAAACAAGGAAGAAACAACATAAGCATAAGTCCTAAAACCACTGGAAAAAAACAGAAGATATGGCAAATTTATGTCAACATAGTGTACACACTTGTTAGTAATACAGGCCATCAAAACTAACACAAAAAGAAATAAAAATCATCTGAGTATACCAGTATATATTGAATAATTTAGTCTGCATTTAAAACTTTCTCATAAAGAACACTCTGTGCTCAAATGTCTTTCTGGTGAATTCTATTCCTTGATGACTCAGTTGGTAAAGAATCCACCTGCAATGTAGGAGACACAGGAGATGTGAGTTTGATCCCTGGACTGAGTAGATACCGTAGAAAAGAAACTGGCATCCCACTCCAATATTCTTGCCTGGGAAATCTTATAGACAGAGGAACCTGGCTGCTACAGTTCAAAGTGTCACAAAGAGAGAGACAAAACTGAGCACAGCATAACAGCATAAACAACAACATTTAAAGAACCAATAAACACTTATTCTGCACAAATTCTTTCAGAAAAAAAATATATTTAAAGCATATATAGCATAACACTTCAGTAAAAATTTGACAGATTTTTTTTAAAAAGCAAAATCTTCAGATAAACATCCTAAATTAATATAGATATAAAAGTCTTAAATACTTAAAATACTAGTTAAATTAAATACAGCATATATGTACATATTTCTGGATTTTATATAATGATACAATATTAAATGTTTGTGCTCAGTTGCTAAGTCATGTACTGCTCTTTGTGATGCTTTGGATTGTAACTCTTTTGTCCATGGGGTTTCCTAGGCAAGAATACTGGAGTGCTTTGCCATTTCTTACTTTATGGGTTCTTCTCCACCCAGGGATCAAACCTGCATCTCCTGCATCTCTTGCACTGCAGAGTCTTTACTGCTGAACCATCCAGGAAGTCCCACAGTATGTATATATATATATATATATATAATATTAATATATATATAATATTAAATATGTATGATATTGTTATGAACAATGTTTATTCAGGAAAATAGCCACCAGGATTTCAAAGAAGGAAAAAGGAATAGGCAGGCAAATTCTTAAGGCAGTGGTCAGTCTATCAAAGACGAGAAAGAAGGAAGAATTGGATAATAAGATCCCTGACCACAGCATCACTCTTACAAGTTTTCTTCAGAGTAAGAGTTGTCCATGAAATGAATTCTGCATCTTGTAGTAAGATGTAGGTAAGTAAGTAAGCTTACCAAGTAACACAGTAGTAAAGAATCTACCTGCCCATGCAGGAGATGAGAATTTGATCCCTAGGGTTAGGAACATCAACCAGAGAAGGAAATGGCAACCCACTGCTGTATTCTTGCCTGGAAAATCCTATGGACAGAGGAGCCTGGTGGGCTGCATTTCATGGGGTTGCAAAGAGACACAACTGAGCAACTGAGCACGTGGCACACAGGTGCTTACTCATGAGCTTAGAAGAGTCAAGGGTAAGCTTGACAATATCATTCAGAGAAGTGCCATCCAAGACTGTTAATTGACCCAGCTCTCTGAGGCATGTCTTCCTGAAGGAGATTTGAGCTCTTTATTTCCAATATTGCCAAAATAAACAACTGTGGTTTATTCTGAAACAAATGAAGTTGGCTTAACTTTTTTATGCTTTCATGAATTTCATTGTGTTAGTCAAAGAAAGAAGAGAATCCAAATTATTCCCTCAAAGTGTTGTTAATTTTTAAATAAATTTCAGTTCAGTTCACTTCAATCACTCAATCGGGTCTGACTCTTTGTGACTTCATGGACTGTAGCATCCCAGGCCTCTCTGTCCATTATCAATGCCTAGAGCTTGCTCAAAGTCACGTCCTTTGAGTGGGTGATGCCATCCAACCATCTGTCATCCCTTTCTCCTCCTGCCTTCATTTTTCCCAGCATCAGGGTCTTTTCCAGTGAGTCGATTCTTCACATTAGGTGACCAAAATATTGTAGTTTCAGCTTCAGCATCAGTCCTTCCAATGAATAGTCATGACTGATTTCCTTTAGGACTGATATCTTTGGTGTCCAAGGGACTCTCAAGAGTCTTCTCCAACATCACAGTTCAAAAGCATCAATTCTTTGGTGCTCAGCCTTCTTTATAGTCCAACTATATCTCTTTATAGTCCAAACATGATTTTATAGTCCAACTCTCCTTCTTTATAGTCCATACATGACTACTGGAAAAACCATAGCTTTGATTACCATTAAATTTAAAAAAATTAAAAAAAAAAAAAACAGCTCTCAGAAATCTAGGAATATAAGCTAAATTCCTTAAAATGGATAAATCTTAGCTTTACGGTCATATTTAGTAGTAAAATATAATTAATATAGATTCAATGAAATTTTAAGCAAAGCCACAGCAGTTTTTTACTAGAGAAATTGACACTCCAGCAATAAGTTTATAGTTACATGTAAAGCATATTACATACCAAAAAATTTGAAAAATTTTTTTTCAAATTATACACAAATTATACAAAAAATACACCAGTTGAAACTTTATTATGATACAATCATCTAAACAAAGTAGTATTTGTATAAGAATACACATGAAGATATGTGGTATGGAATATAGAGACCATAAATACAGAAATATTGAAATAATCACAGGAAAACATAAGAAAGGTCTCCATGAAAAAGGAAAGAATTAGGTTGGTGAAAAAGTGATTGTGGTTTTAGACCATGAATTTTAAATTATTATAACTAGGCTCAGTTCAGTTCAGTTCCATCGCTCAGTCATGTCTGACTCTTTGTGACCCCATGAATCGCAGCACGCCAGGCCTCCCTGTGCATCCAACTCCTGGAGTTTACCCAAACTCATGTCCATTGAGTCAGTGATGCCATCCAGCCATCTCATCCTCTGGCGTCCCTTTTTCCTCCTGCCCCCAATTCCTCCCAGCATCAGGATCTTTTCCAATGAGTCAACTCTTCCCATGAGGTGGCCAAAGTACTGGAGTTTCAGCTTCAGCATCCATCCTTCCTATGAACACCCCGGACGGATCTCCTTTAAGATGGACTGGTTAGATCTCCTTGCAGTCCAAGGGACTCACAAGAGTCTTCTCCAACACCACAGTTTAAAAGCATCAATTCTTTGGCACTCAGCTTTCTTCACATCCATACATGACTACTGAAAAAACCATAGCCTTGACTAGAT
>NW_011495086.1:6107647-6126078 GCF_000754665.1 Bison bison bison | reverse complement strand
CTCCAACACCACAGTTTAAAAGCATCAATTCTTTGGCACTCAGCTTTCTTCACATCCATACATGACTACTGAAAAAACCATAGCCTTGACTAGATGGACCTTTGTTGGCAAAGTAATGCCTCTGCTTTTGAATATGCTATCTAGGTTGGTCATAACTTTCCTTCCAAGGAGTAAGCTTCTTTTAATTTCATGGCTGCAATCACCATCTGAAGTGCTTTTAGAGCCCAGAAAAATAAAGTCTGACACTGTTTCCACTGTTTCCCCATCTATTTCCCATGAAATGATGGGACCGGATGCCATGATCTTCATTTTCTGAATGTTGTGCTTTAAGCCTACTTTTTCATTCTCCACTTTCACTTTCATCAAGAGGCTTTTGAGTTTCTCTTACTTTCTGCCATAAGGGTGGTGTCATCTGCATATTGGAGGTTATTGATATTTCTCCCGGCAATCTTGATTCCAGCTTATGTTTCTTCCAGTCCAGCGTTTCTCATGATGTACTCTGCATGTAAGTTAACTAGGCTCACATCTTTATTAATCAAAATAGGAACAGTGACAATCAACACAGTTTTGCCAATGAAAAATGTTTGTTATTCCTATAGCATAAAAATACGTGCTTTGGGATTCAGTGAACTCTTGGAAAGCATTTCTGTCTCCTGTTTATTGCGGAACCATTTTCTCTGACAAAAGTTGTCAAAACGCTTGAAGAAGTGGTAGTTTGTTGGTGAGAGGTCAAGTGAATGTGGCAAAACAGAGGAGGTAAAACTTCATAGCCCAATTTGTTCAACTTGAAGCAGTGGTTGTGCAACATGCAGTTGAGCATTGTCATGGAGAAGAATTGGACCATTTCTGTTGACCAATGTCAGCTGCAAGGCATTGCAGTTTTCAGTGCATCTCATCGATTTGCTGAGCTCAGATATTATGGTTTCGCCAGGATTCAGAAAACTGTAGTAGATCAAACCGGCATAAAACCACCAAACACTGACCATGACTTTTTTTTGGTGCAAGTTTGGCTTTGGCAAGTGCTTTTGAGTTTCTTCTTGGTCCAACCACTGAGTTCTTCATCGCTGGTTGTTGTATAAAATCAACTTTTCTTCACACATCACAACCTGATAGAGAAATGGTTCATTGCTGTTGCGTAGAATAAGACAATATGACAGTTTAAAATGACAGTTTTTTTTATTTTTATTTTTTTGGTCAGCTCATGAGGCACCCACTTATCAAGCTTTTTCAGCTTTGCTATCTGCTTCAAAGGTTGAAAGACCATAGAATGCTCAGTGCTGAGCTCTTTGACAATTTCTCACATAGTTGTAAGAGGATCAGCTTCTATGATCCTCTTTTGGTCATTGTCAACTTCTGATGGCCAGCCACTGCAGTTGTCATCTTCAGGGCTCTTGTCTCCTTTGCAAAACTTCTCGAACCACCAGTGCACTCTATGTTCATTAATGGTCCCTAGGCCAAGTTCATTGTTGATGATGCGAGTTATCTCCACTGCATTGTGACTCATTTTGAACTTGAATAGGAAAACTGCTCAAATTTACTTTTTGTCTAACATAATTTCTCTAGTCTAAAATAAATATAAAATACATAGCAAGTAATAAGCCATTAACCAAAAACATAAAGCAAGAAATGTGCATTAAACTGATGTATAACATATCCACATGTAAGAATGTATTCCAATATCGAACAGTGATGTTCAAAGATGCAAAATTGTGATTGCTTTTAGCACCAACCAATAGAAAAATACTTTGTGACTTTTGGTTAGGAGAAGATTTTCTAGCTAGAATATAAAGGCATTAGGCATTCAAAACTGTGACACAGTTTATCTACACTTATTCCTCCTTTATTGGAAGACACCTTTTAAAAATGAAAAGTAAGCCTCAAATGTAGACAAAATAGTTGACATATGTTTTTAGATGAAGGACTTGGGCACATACTTTAGAAGTCTTCCTCAGCTTTGAATGAATGTCAACACTCCAGTAATTAAAAAGGACAAATACTTTCCCCAAAAGATATTTGGGTATTCCATAATCCCATGAAAAGATACAACATTAATAATCATCAAGGAAATGCAAATTAAAAGTACAATGAAATACTACATAACCCAATCACTAGAATGCTAATATCAAGATTTGCTGAGTATTGATGAGAATGGGCCGCAACTTCATCTCTTAGACATTGCTGGTTAGAACGTAAAATAGTTTGTGATTTTCATATAAACTTAAATATACACTGCCCATATGATGACATAATTTAAGTTCTAGATACATAGCCAAAAGAAAATTAAACTGATACACAGAAAATAATTTGTACATATATTCAAAGTACATATGTAATAATTTATACAATGTTCATAGTAATTTTATTTGTAAAAAGTTCAAAACCAGAAACAATACAATATTCTGTAAGTGAATGACTAAACATTGTGGTATATACATAGGAATACAACTTGATAATATGAAAGAATGACCTTCTAATAAACATGACAGCAAAGATGAATCTCAAAAATAGCCTGCTGAGTAAAAGAAGCCACTGTAATCCTAAGATTTTATGTATACAAAGTTTTAGAACAAATGAAACTAATCTTTATTCAGAAAAAGCAGAGCAATGTTTGCATAAACCTGAAGAATGGAATATGAGGGATGAGGATAATTAGGTGAAAAAAAAAACTTTATTGGACTATATAAATGTTTATAATCATTATTAAGATGCATTCCCAAGGTTATATGTTTTTATACTCTACCAAAGTATTCACCTAAAATGTGTGTATTTCATCATTAGGAAATTATACCTAATAATATTTTAATTAAAAATACGAAGTACTGAAATTATGTTTTGTGGCCCAGTCTTACAAATGCAAAATCAAATGCTTGATGTGTTGTATTTTGTAATATGTGTACCCATCAATGTGTTATTTCCATATTATTAAAACTGAAAAATAATTTAAAAAGATCCATTTCTGAAATTAATTATGAAGCCCTAACTTCAATATTTTTATTTCATTTTAGTGGATAATACTGTTACATAGAAAAAATTAGGATTTCCTCTAAAGTAACTTGAGTTTATTATGTAAAGATTAAATACATCATAACATTTATAACAATCTTAATGATGTATTAGCTGGTTAACAGGTTTTTTTTAGTTTTCTGCTGTATATCTTAGTTTGATAAAATATTAATTATTTAAATAAAATTTTATATATATATATACTAAATTAGTAGTATTAAAATAATATTCTCGAATTGAAACAATACAAATGCCAAAACACAAATTAAAAAAAAAAAAAACTTTTGCAGGTGACATGTTAATTAATCTATTTGGAATGCAAAACCTAATTATTTTGACAAATTATTTGTATGTTTCTGTAAAACACTAACAATTTAACTAGGTCATCCACCAGAAAAGAGATAAAACATTTACATTTGCAAAGCAAAAGGAACACTAGATTTCATCTCAAGTTCAGTGAAGCTATATGAAAAACATCAGTTGAATGGTAAAGAAAAAATAATGAAAAAATGCTTTTAGGTTCAAGCAACAGTTATCAGAAAAATCAACCAAAACCAAACCCTACAATCCCCACAATTTTAATGTAGCAGTTATCAGGAAAGCCTGCTAACAACTGAGGGGAAAAAAAAATTGTAGTAAGAATAAGGATGTGAAGGTTATTTTGAAGAATCCAATTGGAATAAATGCACATGAACCATAATTAAGTAAATTAGGGATGAGGACAAGATATTTCTTTTGATAATAATATTGGACTAACAATCCAGAGGGAGAGATTTTCTTTATAGAGGGTGTTTTAATACAACTTCTTAAATGACTTTCCTTCTCCTCTCCCTCTTTTTTCCTTTTTATTGTGGTAAAAAACATATACATGAAGTCTACCTTGTTAACAAATCCTAAGAGTATTCACTACATTACAGTATTGCTACCTATGAGCACAGTGCTGTACAGCTGATCTCTAGAATTTATTCATCTTGCATGAATCAAACATATACCCATTTTGTAACAACTCCACATTTCCCCCTCCCCACACTCTTGTTAGGGCTTTCCTTGTGGCTCAGCTGGTAAAGAATCCACATGCAATGCGGGAGATCTGGGTTTGACCCCTGGATTGAGAAGATCCCCTGGAGAAGGGAGAGGGTAGCCACTCCAGTATTCTGGTCTGGAGAATTCCAGGAACTGTATAGTCCATGGGGTCGCGAAGAGTTGGACATGGCTGAAATACTTTCACTTTAATTTTTCACAATCTTGGTAATCACATTCTTCTTTGGGAATTGACTACTTTGGCTATCTCATATAAGTGGAATCAGTATGCATCTTAAGCAGTATCTATCTTTCTGTGGCTGTCTTATTTCACTTAACATAATAGAGTACCTCTATTTTTAATATCCAAGGAGCCTTCATAATCTTTTCCAACGTTCTTATCCCAGTTGACATTTCCACCAGCAGGGCACAATAGTTTCAATTAATCCATATCTTCGCCAACACTTCTTGTCTTTTTGTTTTCTTGATGAAAGCCCTTTTATCGGATGCGAGGAGATACCTTGTGTTTTTTATTTGCACTTCCCTAATGATTTTTCTGGGCTCCAAAATCACTACAGATGGTGATTGCAGCCATGAAATTAAAAGACACTTACTCAACATAGACAGCATATTAAAAAGCAGAGACATTACTTTATCAACAAAGATCCATCTAGTCAAGGCTATGGTTTTTCCAGTGGTCATGTATGGATGTGAGAGTTGGACTATAAAGAAAGATGAGCAGAGAAGAATTAATGCTTTTGAACTGTGGTGTTGGAGAAGACTCTTGAGAGTCCCTTGGACTGCAAGGAGATCCAACCAGTCCATTCTAAAGGAGATCAGTCCTCGGTGTTCATTGAATGGACTGATGCTGAAGCTGAAACTCCAATACCTTGGTCACCTGATGTGAAGAGCTGACTCATTGGAAAAGACCCTGATGCTGGGAAAGATTGAGGGCAGGAGGAGAAGGAGATGACAGAGGATGAGATGGTTGGATGGCATCACCAACTCAATGGACATGGGTTTCGGTGGACTTCAGGAGTTGGTGATGGACATGGAGGCCTGGGGTGCTGCGGTTCATGGAGTCGCAAAGAGTCAGACATGAATGGGCGACTGAACTGAACTGAACTGATGACTAGTGATGTGGAGAATCTTTTCATCTATCTGTTGGTCATTTTTATATATTCTTTGGAGAAATGTCTATACAAGTGCTTTCTTATTTTTGAAATTTGTTTTGTTAAAGTTGTACAGTAATTTTACTCAACTTCTAAGAGTTTTAACAAATTTATAGATGACAAAGCTTTGTTTAGCATGTGGGGAGCATAGTGAAACATATTGGAACATTATAAATTTAATAGCAGTCTATAACTATAAACCAGCATGTTAATTAATGATGAACAATTAATGCTTGAACACATTAAAATTATTAACTTACTGACAGATCAAGAATTGTTCAATCTGTTGCAACTGTTGAGCCTCTATGCTACAACACCTGAAGGCCATGCACCTAGAGCCTGTGCTCCACAAGAGAAACCAACACAATTAGAAGCTTGCACATTGCAACAAGCCACTCACAGCAACTGGAGAAAGCCCATGTACAGCAGGGAAGATCCAGAAGAGCTAAAAACGAATAAATAAGATTATCCAATATATGTATCCCTTAACCTTCAAATATGTCATTTAAATTGATTTGCTTTCAAAGCTCTCTACTTTTGAGTAAGTTAATAATGGCATTGAAAAATAAATTTAATCTGTCATCTTTTATCTTCATCAGTGTCAAAAACAGAATTTATTAACCTGTAGAGAAAAATAAATTTAATAATTTCTAGCTATGAAGTTAAGGTCAATTGAGTCTAGTTAATTTGAACAAATATATTATATTTTAAAGGACCCTAAATTTCACTAATAAAATGAAACTGTTCTATTTTAATCTATTTCTTTCCAATTGTTTTATATACTCTATGTATCGACAATGGGCAAATTTAATTCAGATGACCATCATACCCACTACAATTGACAAGAATCACTTAGAAGAAATGGAGCAGCCGACCCTCATGGTCAATAAAAGAGTCTGAAGTGCAGTACGTGGGTGCAATCTCAAAAATGACAGAATGATGTCAGTTGGTTTCCAAGGCAAACCATTCAGCATCACAGTAATCCAAGTCTATGCCCCGACCAGTAATGCTGAAAAAGCTAAAGTTGAACTGTTCTATGAAGACCTACAAGACCTTCTAGAACTAACATCCCAAAAGGGTGTCCTTTTAATCACTGGAGTCTAAATGCAAAAGTAGGAAGTCAAGAGATACCTGGAGTAAGAGGCAAATTTGGCCTTGGAGTGAAAAATGAAGCAGGCCAAAAGTAACAAAGATTGCCAAGAACACACACTGGTCATAGCATAAGCCCTCTTCCAACAAGGCAAGAGAAGACTCTACACATGGTCATCACCAGATGATCAATATAGAAATCAGATTGATTATATTTTTTGCAGCCAAAATGGAGAAGCTCTATACAGTCAGCAAAAACAGACTGTGGCTCAGATCATGAGCTCTTTATTGCAAAATACAGACTTAAATTGAACAAAGTAGGGAAAACCCCTGGACCATTCAGATATGACATAAATCAAATCCCTTATGACTATACAATGGAAAGCACAAATGGATTCTAGGGCTTAGATCTGATAGACGGAGTTCCTGAACTGTGGATGGAGATTTATCACATTGTACAGGAAGCAGTGAACAAAACCATCCCTGAGAAAAAGAAATGCAAGAAGGCAGAATGGTTGTGTGAGGAGGCCTTACAAAGAGCTGAGAAAAGAAGAAAAGAGGAAGGCAAAGAAGAAAAGGGAAGATATACCCAACTGAATGTGGAGTTCTAAAGAGTAACAGAAATTAGTCTATTGCACCTGTCATTTCCAAGGCGGTTCCCTCTGTTTTAGCTTTTTCTGTTTGCTGGTCTCTTCAGTGTCTGATTTCCACCCTGACACAAAGCGGGCGGAGGTGGACACTTTTTTTTTTTTTTTTTAGGCTCACTTGTTCAGTCGCGCTGTGGAGAGGGAGGGACACTGCAAACAAATCACACTGGCGTGTGCTCGCAGTGCCTCAGCCACACTGGGCCTGCCCCCGCTCACGGCGCGTGTACCCTCCCTGCCCACACTGCTCAGGCTCTAGGTTGCTCCACCGGGAACCGTCTGAGAAAGTCTTCTTAAGTGAATAATGCAAATAAGTAGAGGAAAACATAGACTGGGAGAGACTAGAGACCTCTTCAAGAAAATTAGAGACACAAAGGCAACATTTCTTCTCTTCTCAGTTCCTTGGGAGAAAAAAAAAAAAACAGAAAGTAGTTCACACAACCAAAAACAAATTAGTCTTCAGAGTAGATCCAATATAAACACAGCCAGCACATCTCTATCAGTAGGGCAAGTGAAAGTGAAAGTCACTCAGTCCTGTCCAACTCTTGTGACCCCATGGACTATATAAATAGTTCTTAGAATTCTCCAGGCCGGAATACTGGAGTGGGTAGCCTTTCCCTCCTCCAGGGAATCTTCCCAACCCAGGTTTCCCACATTGCAGGCAGATTCTTTACCAGCTGAGCCACAAGGGAAGCCCAAGAATACTGGAGTGGGTAGCCTATCCCTTCAGCAGATATTCCCAACCCAGGAATCCAGCATGAGCTATCAGGGAAGCCCATGCAGAAAGGCAAGGACACATCAAGACAGAGGCAAACACACATTTCCTTCATGTGAATGATAGAATGTTCTGTCTAGGACAGGCCCACTATCTCGTGTGCAGTTATGGGAATCTTATCCCAAATATGGGCTCATGAGTGAGATGGGTATAGATAAGGCATGCACTGAGGTAGAGGAAGATTAGATACTGAGCTCTCCAGCTTTTCACTGGATTTGGAAAGTAAGAGTAGAATCCCAGCTTTGCTTTGGGTCTGAAGAATATGTCCAGGCCTACTCATTAACTGGGAATGCTCAGCTACCAATTTCAAGGATGCTTTCTAAATTCCTCTGGTTTAAACCTGAATAAATTCCGTACAACCCATGTGGAATATTGCTTTCATTTCCCCTACCTTACTATCACCATGGTTTGAATTTTTAAAGAGGAAGATATTATCCATGAATTCTCAGTCGGAAAAAAAAAAAAAACAAAACGAAAGACTTGCAAGCAAGTTTTGGAATCAAGGGTTCGACAGTGTTAGCAGGGCTTGAGCAATTATAAACCATGGATCTAATTCAGTGTGGTTCATTCATTCTTGGCATGTTCCAGGATGCTGAAGGGAACCTCAGAGGCATCTGGAGTCATGTCCCTTTTGGAAGAAGTGCAGTGAGGCAGGAGCATAAGATCTGTCTTTTTCGAAGATCCTGTAAGAAAAAGAAGCTTTGAGGTCAAACTAATCTGCCATCCCCTTGTCATGCATGTTTGCATTCTTGACATGGCATCCTTGGAAATATATAGCTCAAGTGGAATGGATTTTTCCTGTTTATCCATAATTAAGAAAATGCCCAATAATGTGATGATGCACCCCAGGCAAGCATGTAGAGGTCTTCCCCATAAAGCTTATTTTTGTCTTCCCCATGAAGTCCAAGCCAACTGCTATCCAACTGTTAGAATAGTTGCCCATAGGATGCAGCGTACCCTGGAAATCAGAGAAGTACAGCTGTGAGCCTTGATTGAAAAAGTGATTTGCTTAGCAATCATCCTTGCTCCTAGCATTTGTGGTTGCAGCCCTGGTTCTCTGACCAACTTCATGGTTTATTACAAAGTCTTCAACTCAGGAACAGTCTAATGGAAGGGATGTGTAAGGGGAGGTACTGGGGAAGGGGCAAAAGTTCAGTGTCCTCTGCAAACACACTGCCTGTCTATCCAGCATCTTGAGGTGTCCAGCAACCCGGGAGCTCTCCTTATTTCACCTTGTAAATTTGACTTTATGCTCTCTGGTGTTTTGTATGAAATATTTATTTAGTTTTCTGTAATGGATTCAGTTTCTTTCTCTTTGATTTTGTGTCTTTCTCTCCTTATATAATGTGATTAAATCATATTTAGTCATTTTATGGCAAAATCTGAAAGATGTTTCCCTTTTCTACAATTTTCAACTATTAAGTCTAGTCTCATTTTCTGCTTTATATCCAATATCAGTTCTTCCCATACATACATGTAATTTTTTCTATAAAACTGTAACTTTTCTGTTTTCATTATATTTTAATTTTTAAAAAGTCATAGAGCATTCAATATTATCCTTTGAATGATCAAGTCATAACAAGGCACTGTGTAATCGATTGGTAAGTTATTCTAGGCAATAAAATAAGCACATTCTAAGAATCTCAGTGTGTTCGCCAAGAAAGATTTTATTTCTTGCTTGTGTTGCAGTGCTGTGCAGGTCAGTACTGGAGGAGCCAGAACATTACTGCTAAGAGTAATAATTCAGGAGGCTAAAAGTTTTCTTATTTGAAGATTTTGCTATGTTCTTAGGCATCATCTTCCACTACAGGAAACTGGCTGATGAAAAACAACAGGAAAGAAAAGAAACACTTGCTTTTAACTCACTTGACCTTGAATAATCCATGTTACTTCTGCAGACATTCCAATGCTGTGAGCATTTCATGTATCACCACCTAGGTAAAAGGTAGCTGGAACATAATTTTTAGTCAAGTCCTAGCAAATAAAGAAAATGAACAAACAAAAAACTCCAAGAATTCTCTCCATTGCATACTGTCACTGTTAATATTTCTGTTATTTGTATCTCTGCTAATAATGCTGTTTTACCTAAGTATGTGAGAATAAAAAAGAATAGTATTCCCTTTTTAGGAAAGTGAAGTACTTATGCTGATATGTTCCATATACAAAATCCTTATTAGTTTCAAAGGTGAGATTAACAGATGAATCACTACATATACACGGCAGTAAAGGTATAATGGATACAAAGTAACTTGGATAGCAAATAGAAATATTCTAATATTGGTATTTTTTTAACTATAGTAAAAATTATCACTCACATTATAATATCTGTATTTAATTATCAGCACTAGTTTTGTTTAATTTTAGTTTTTTAAAAATGTCACTTCTATAGTTAGCATATGTGCACTTGCAACTTCCAGACAACTTGTGAGTTAAACACATCTGAGGACATTCCCTTCCTGTTCAGTCAATCACTGCGTTATAGCTGTTGGAAAGAACTGTACTTGGTAGTGTCAGCCAGTTCCACAAACAGCAAAATGTTTAGTGGTTAAAACCAAGGAATTTATTTTTCTGGCACACAATGTTTAAAACAGTTTTACTGTCCTAGTGGTGATTCAGAAATTAAGGATCTTTTTATTCCGGGGCTTGGCCATTCTTCAGTACATGGTTTGGAAATTCGCTGTCCACATCTACTAAGCTGACAGAAGGCAATATAGTAAAGTAATTAATGTGGGAAGGTTTGATGGCTGGGGCCTGCAAGTTGTGGGTGTATTTTCTGTACATTGCTGATTGACTGTATCAGACACATGGCTACATTTGATGTCAAGTATGGGAAATGCACTGTACAATGTATCATTGAAAAAAATAAAACAGGTTTTGGTGAGTAACTAGCTGTCTCTCTTTCCAGATCTGAGATCCATCTATCCTTAATGAAAAATTTTAAACGAAAGTTGATTTTAATTGAATATAAATTCTAAACTAAAATAATACCAAAAAATAGAAGAAAGTGCTACACTGCAATACATATATACAGATTATGTATGTTGCAGTAACAGATTTGTAATCCAGAACAGTAAATGGTAGGGATTAATAAAAAAAAATGAGTTTTAAGACTTGTCCAATGGGAAATCCAAAAGCAACTAAACTC
Source organism: Bison bison bison (assembly GCF_000754665.1). Lineage (NCBI taxonomy): Eukaryota > Metazoa > Chordata > Mammalia > Artiodactyla > Bovidae > Bison > Bison bison. The sequence continues at coordinate 6,115,230 of NW_011495086.1, read as the reverse complement.
AAATTCTCAAGTAATGATGAAATAAAGATATTTGAGACATATTAAAAGAAAAGCAAAGATATTTATGGCCTCCATTTCCCCCCAGACTAAATGATTAACATGTATTTTACCAAAAGGAAGAATAAGAGAAAGAAATATGAGCAAACGATTTAGTAAGTTCAAATGATAATTAACTGAAAAAGTATTTAAATAAGTGATTCATGTATTTTGAGACTTTATAACTCTTATGATGGTTCAATTTAAGGAGGAAACAAAATAAATATATTAATTTAAACCAATATGTAAAAGTAATTTTTCTGTATTGTTTGTTGCCAAATACTGCTTATATTTTTTTATTTGGTTTTGCACATGGATATTTTCTTCCTCATTAACATATAATAACTAAGCAAGTTGAGAAATGGCAGATGTACATGTCTTAATTCAAATAATATGCTGTGTATTCTAGATGGTTTGGAAAATAGTAGTTGTGAATTCCATGTTCAGACATATTTTAGTTAAGGGCATGGGCATATCTTTATTCCAGCATTATGGTACCAAAACAGGTGAGAATATTGCAAATGAACTCCAACTCACATTCTACATATGGATAACTATCTCTCAAATAATTTCTTCAACCTCCTAAATATGTAGCGTATTTTAGTATATGTGCTGCTGAAGCAAGTGCTATATGTAGTGTATTGAAGAAAAAAGAAGGGGAGGGTAGGATAATTTGGGAGAATGGCATTGAAACATGTATAATATCATATATGAAACGAGTCGCCAGTCCAGGTTCAATGTACGATACTGGATGCTTGGGGCTGGTGCACTGGGACGACCCAGAGGGATGGCATGGGGAGGGAGGAGGGAGGAGGGTTCAGGAGGGGGAACACATGTGGCGGATTCATTTTGATACATGGCAAAACCAATACAATATTGTAAAGTTAAAAAATAAAATAAAATTAAGAATATTTACAATTCATGCTGAAGGTTTGTAAATCTTCACACTAACAAAATCCTTTCTTCATGACAAAGTAAAAAATAATTCTCAGAAATTTTTTTATCTGATAATTAATTTAGCATTAATTTAAGAGTAAAGATAACCTAATCTAAATTCTAATAACTTGGCTCTCTATATTTTAATTAGATATATTATTGTCTTTATTAGTCACCATAGACTTGGCCTTTATACATCTTTTTATCAATTTACATTAAAATTATTAAAACCTCCACCTAGGGTCCCAAGACCACATACATATGACAGCAAAAGGAAATCAAGCCATATGTCTAACATTTTGCTTGGAAATCTCCTTAACTATATATCTAGGTTCATTGCTTACAAGTTCTGTGTTCCATCCAATAGTAGAACCCACTTCAGCTGAATTGTCTGCCATTTTGTAATAATAAGTATCTCCTTTCCTCAAGTTTCAAATAACATGATTCTCACTTTCTTTTGAGATCTCAGCAGAAGCTCATTTATTTTCCATGAGCACTCTGTTTTCTGTTCACAGGGTGAGAGAGATATAGCATGTTCAAAAGCAGAGACATTACTTTGCCAACAAAGATTCATCTAGTCAAGGCTATGGTTTTTCCAGTGGTCATGTATGGATGTGAGAGTTGGACTGTGAAGAAGGCTGAGCGCCAAAGAATTGATGCTTTTGAACTGTGGTGTTGGAGAAGACTCTTGAGAGTCCCTTGGACTGCAAGGAGATTCAACCAGTCCATTCTAAAGGAGACCAGCCCTGGGTGTTCATTGGAAGGACTGATGTTGAAGCTGAAACTCCAATACTTTGGCCACCTCATGCGAAGAGTTGACTCATTGGAAAAGACTGATGCTGGGAGGGATTGGGGACAGGAGGAGAAGGGGACGACAGAGGATGAGAGATGGCTGGATGGCATCACTGACTCAATGGACATGAGTCTGAGTGAACTCCAGGAGTTGGTGATGGACAGGGAGGCCTGGCGTGCTGCGATTCAGAGGGTCGCAAAGAGTCGGACATGACTGATCGACTTATCTAATCTGATCTGATGAGAATAGAGGCATTTTCTACCATGTTTTCCACAAACAAACTCTTGTCAATATCACCTTTAACATCCATATTTATACTAATTGACTTTGGTAAGCAATCTAAGTTATTTCTATCAAATGCCTCCAAGTTTGTCCGACTTCTACTCTTTGCTCAAATACAAAGTTATTTCCACATTTTCAGGCATTAGTTACAGCAGTGCCCCACATTCAGTACCAAATTCAGCATCAGTTTCTTAGTAAAAAAGCACCAAGATCTGAGTGGCCTAAAATAAAATGAATTTCTTCTCTCACATCACTGGAGGCTGTAGGTCCAAAATTAAGATATCAGCAATCCCATGCTACTTCTCAAGCCTCTAGGGAAGAATCTTTGCCTCTTCTAGTTTGTGGTGATCCCAGGTTTTCCTTGGCTTGTGGCAACACAGCTCCAATATCCAATCTCTGTCTCCTTTTACAAATTGTCTTCTGTTTGTCATGTTTTGTACTTTTTTCTTCTTGTAGGGACACCTATCATTGGATTTAGTTGCTGTTGTTGTTGTTCATTCGCTGAGTCATGTCCAACTCTTTGGACTTAGGGCACATATTACAACCAAGAAGATTTCACCTTAAAATCCTTAACTAAATACCTCTGCAAAGAATCCATTTCCAAATAAAGTGACATTCTGGTGTTCTGGGTGGACATGAGTTTGGTGGGGGACACTATTCAACCTACTACAAAATTATATAAATATATTTCATGGAAACAACCTGTGAAATTACTTGTTTCAAAATGTCAAAATTTGAAATGTCAAATGTTTAAAATGACATAATTAACTATCTATTCTCTGTCATATGAATTTTATCCATTATGCATCTTATTCTAATCCATCTTAATTCTGTTCCATATGCAAACTTTATTTAGTCTGTTTTCTATGGCATTAGCTTTCTTACAGAACAGATGAACTTACTTTACAACACTAAGTGCTAACCCTTCACAGAGAAAACACAGTCAGGGTGTGGCCAAGAACCACCTGTCTATGCTGACAAAGCAGGCTTTACCTGCGTGATGAAACACAACTTACTGAAAAGTATGTCCCTCATGTGTGGCTATGCTGTTGCTTCAAGCCACTGACATGAAATGAGATGCCAAGGGTTCTTTGGGCTTTAAAACAGAGTTTTGAATAATTTGTAAAAGCTAGTCATTCCTTGTACATTGCTTCTGATGTCTCCTCTTTTACTTTTCTCTACTTGAATAGTTTAGGAAATGACCCCCAATAATTTCCTTAAATTTTGAGGAAAAGGGCAAAATATGGATCATATTCCCAGTGAGTATAAGGGAGCCAAGTTCATCTTAACTTCCTTGGTGGCTTTCAATAAGATGGAATATTAATGAAAAAATTAATGGTAATTAAAATGATTAAATTGTATGTTGATATTCATTTCATAAGTATGAGAAATGTTAACATCTGCAATTTGAATTGCTGTCTAGAAGAATATCATTATTACTGAGAACATATGTGTATTGGGTAATTTTCAACTGCTCTACTAAGTTTCAGTTATATTGTCATACTTCTTTAATGTTTGATTATAGCCATAAACATAATTCCAGATCTTAACATTTCAGGTCAATTTAAAAACTTTTTCTTTTATAATATTGTTGAACTAAGGAAATGGCAACCCACTCCAGTGTTCTTGCCTGGAGAATCCCAGGGACGGGGGAGCCTGGTGGGCTGCCGTCTATGGGGTCGCACAGAGTTGGATACGACTGAAGTGACTTAGCAGTAGCATACATTGAATTTGGCACCTTGTCTTTTTAAATATAAAAATATAAAATTTTTATATTCATTATTAGAAACAAATTCCTGCAATAAAAACTATGGAACATCTTATTTTCCATAGACATTTCTAAGTCATTATTTTCTTTATAATGTAATTTGGTTTTGTTAATGTTCCATAGGGCAGTAGAAATAATGTGTATGCATGCTCAGTTTTTCAGTCATGGCCAACTCTGTGACCCCATGAACTGTAATCCACCAGGCTCCTGTGTCCATGGGATTATCCCTGCAAGAATACAGGAGTGGTATTGCCATATTTTCTTCTCGGGAATCTTACCAGCCAAGGGATCAAACCCATGTCTCCTGTGTTGCCTACAGTGGCAGGCAGATTTTTTACCACTGAGCCATTTGGAAAGCCCCAGAAATAATATAGTAAATATTTTTTTTCATAACATATGGATACTAACCTTCAATTTTCTTTTTCATTAAGACACTTTATTGTCTATTTTAAGCAATTTCTCAAAATGTCCCTATAAGACATGCTGTATGCAGTTGTCTAAAACCATAAGCTATACCCTCTGTGTCATTGATCTTGGACATATTGGTCCAGTGTATTGATTTTTTATCAGGTGATACAAATGTACAAACATAAACATGCCAAAGTGATAGTCTTATTATCAAGTGATCCAGTGAAGAAAGATAAAATACTATTTTGTTTAATAAAATAGAAAAAGAAACCAGCATGAGATCAATGGTTTCCAAAATTAGTTATCACAAGTATAACAAAAAACAGCATGATTGTATACTCTTAAAAGTTGTTTGCCATATGATATTTATTAATTATAAAGGTAAAATATAACTTCACAGTTGCAAAACCTGTCCTATATTAACTTAACCGTGCATACAAGGTAAACATAACTAGTAATGACTCATATTGACATTATCTCTCTGTTGATATAGTTTATGAAAGAAAGGTACACCATTACTTTTATCTTCTGTTATTCTTACTAAAAATACATAACATAAAGTTTAGAAAGCATTTTGCAAAATACCTGACCAATACTATTCAAAAGATGTAAGGTCATGAAAAGCAAAGAAATGATAAGGGATTTCAATGGAATTCTCCTAAGGAGACATAATAACTAAATGCTTTATTTGATCCTGAAGCTGATACAGAAGCAGAAAAGGGAAACTCAGTTCAATTCAGTTTGGTCACTCAGTCATGTCAGACTCTTTGAGACCCCATGGACTGAAGTACGCCAGGCTTCCTTGTCCATCACCAACTCCCGGAGCTCACTCAAAGGGAAAGTACTGGACAATTAAATTAATCTTGGAAGATTAGATACTGTTCAGTCACACGGTCATGTCTGACTCTTTGCCACCCCATGGACTGCAGCACTGCCCGTATTCCCTGTCCTTCACCATCTCCCCTAGCTTGAGCAAACTTATATCCATCGAGTCAGTGATGCCATTCAACCATCTCATCCTCTGTTGTCCCCTTCTCCTCCTGCCTTCAATCTTTAACAAGATCAGTGTCTTTTCTAATCCCAAAGTATTCAGGATTTATTTCCTTTAGGATTGACTGGTTTGATCTTCTTGCAGTGCAAGGGACTCTAAGAGTCTTCTCCAACACCAAAGTTCAAAAGCATCAATTCTTAAGTAATACTGTATTAGTTTATTTTCCAAGAGTTCATAATTGGTTGTATAGCATGTTAAACTTTGAAGAAAATGGATAAATAATAAGGGAAACTCTGTAATATTTTTTCTTCTTTTGTAAAGCTGAATTAATTTCAAAATTAAAACTTAAGTAAATGAGTATCAATAACACAAAAACTAGTGACAGACATTAGACTGTTTAAATTCAACTGGCAATACTAGCAAAAACAAAATTCATTGTTAAAATCATTATTTAAAAATATGAAATTAGTTACTTCTTCTTCTTGGGGGATTATGGCACCCACAGTAAAGTCATAATAAAAGAATCTGAATTGCAACTAAAGAAATCTGAATTTCAATTTTAAAAGGCATTTATATATCCTTCAGTTTCTACTGAATGAGATGCTACAGCAAGTAAAAACAATACATGTCTGATGAGTGCTTTAAAGAAAATCAGAGAAGATAAAAGAAAAACAAATTAAAAGAAATGAGGACAATCTCAGAGACCTCCAGGACAATATTAAATGCTACAACATTCGAATCATAGGGGTCCCAGACGAAGAAGACAAAAAGAAAGACCGTGAGAAAATACTTGAGGAGATAATAGTTGAAAACTTCCCTAAAATGGGGAAGGAAATAATCACTCAAGTCCAAGAAACCCAGAGAGTCCCAAACAGGATAAACCCAAGGCGAAACACCCCAAGACACATATTAATCAAATTAACAAAGATCAAACACAAAGAACAAATATTAAAAGCAGCAAGGGAAAAACAACAAATACACACAAGGGAATTCCAATAAGGATAACAGCTGATCTTTCAATAGAAACTCTTCAAGCCAGGAGGGAATGGCAAGACATACTTAAAATGATGAAAGAAAATAACCTACAGCCCAGATTATTGTACCCAGCAAGGATCTCATTCAAGTATGAAGGAGAAATCAAAAGCTTGTCAGACAAGCAAAAGCTGAGAGAATTCAGCACCACCAAACCAGCTCTCCAACAAATACTACAGGATATTCTCTAGACAGGAAACACAAAAATGGTGTATAAATTCGAACCCAAAACAATAAAGTAAATGGCAACGGGATCATACTTATCAGTAATCACCTTAAATGTAAATGGGTTGAATGCCCCAACCAAAAGACAAAGACTGGCTGAATGGATACAAGAACAGGACCCCTACATATGTTGTCTACAAGAGACCCACCTCAAAACAGGGGACACATACAGACTGAAAGTGAAGGGCTGGAAAAAGATTTCCATGCAAATAGGGACCAAAAGAAAGCAGCAGTAGCAATACTCATATCAGATAAAATAGACTTTAAAACAAAGGCTGTGAAAAGAGACAAAGAAGGTCACTACATTTGAATCAGTTCTACTGAGGTGGATGAAACTGGAGCCTATTATACAGAGTGAAGTAAGCCAGAAGGAAAAACATAAATACAGTATACTAACGCATATATATGGAATTTAGAAAGATGGTAACAATAACCCGGTGTACGAGACAGCAAAAGAGACACTGATGTATAGAACAGTCTTATGGACTCTGTGGGAGAGGGAGAGGGTGGGAAGATTTGGGAGAATGGCATTGAAACATGTTAAATATCATGTAAGAAACGAGTTGCCAGTCCAGATTCGATGCACGATACTGGATGCTTGGGGCTAGTGCACTGGGATGACCCAGAGGGATGGTATGGGGAGGGAGGAGGGAGGAGGGTTCAGGATGGGGAACACATGTATACCTGTGGCGGATTCATTTTGATATTTGGCAAAACTAATAGAATTATGTAAAGTTTAAAAATAAAATAAAATTAGAAAAAAAAAAGAAGGTCACTACATAATGATCAAAGGATCAATCCAAGAAGAAGATATAACAATTATAAATATATATGCACCCAACATGGGAGCACCGCAGTATGTAAGACAAATGCTAACAAGTATGAAAGGAGAAATTAACAATAACACAATAATAGTGGGAGACTTTAATATCCCCCTCACACCTATGGATAGATCAACTAAACAGAAAATTAACAAGGAAACACAAACTTTAAACAATACAATAGACCAGTTCGATCTAATTGATATCTATAGGACATTTCATCCCAAAACAATGAATTTCACCTTTTTCTCAAGCACACATGGAACCTTCTCCAGGATAGATCACATCCTG
>NW_011495086.1:6107107-6107547 GCF_000754665.1 Bison bison bison | reverse complement strand
CAAATTTACAAAGATCAAACACAAAGAACAAATATTAAAAGCAGCAAGGGAAAAACAACAAATACACACAAGGGAATTCCAATAAGGATAACAGCTGATCTTTCAATAGAAACTCTTCAAGCCAGGAGGGAATGGCAAGACATACTTAAAATGATGAAAGAAAATAACCTACAGCCCAGATTATTGTACCCAGCAAGGATCTCATTCAAGTATGAAGGAGAAATCAAAAGCTTGTCAGACAAGCAAAAGCTGAGAGAATTCAGCACCACCAAACCAGCTCTCCAACAAATACTACAGGATATTCTCTAGACAGGAAACACAAAAATGGTGTATAAATTCGAACCCAAAACAATAAAGTAAATGGCAACGGGATCATACTTATCAGTAATCACCTTAAATGTAAATGGGTTGAATGCCCCAACCAAAAGACAAAGACTGGC
>NW_011495086.1:6105494-6106615 GCF_000754665.1 Bison bison bison | reverse complement strand
GAAGGTAAACTCCCAAACTCATTCTATGAGGCCACCATCACCCTAATACCAAAACCTGACAAAGATCCTACAAAAAAAGAAAACTACAGGCCAATATCACTGATGAACATAGATGCAAAAATCCTTTACAAAATTCTAGCAATCATAATCCAACAACACATTATAAAGATCATACACCATGACCAAGTGGGCTTTATCCCAGGAATGCAAGAATTCTTCAATATCCGCAAATCAATCAATGTAATACACCACATTAACAAATTGAAAAATAAAAACCATATGATTATCTCAATAGATGCAGAGAAAGCCTTTGACAAAATTCAGCATCCATTTATGATAAAAACTCTCATGAAAGCAGGAATAGAAGGAAAATACCTCAACATAATAAAAGCTATATATGACAAACCCACAGCAAACATTATCCTCAATGGTGAAAAATTGAAAGCATTTCCTCTAAAGTCAGGAACAAGACAAGGGTGCCCACTTTCACCATTACTATTCAACATAGTTTTGGAAGTTTTGGCCACAGCAATCAGAGCAGAAAAAGAAATAAAAGGAATCCAAATTGGAAAAGAAGAAGTAAAACTCTATTTGCAGATGACATGATCCTCTACATAGAAAACCCTAAAGACTCCACCAGAAAATTACTAGAACTAATCAATGACTTTAGTAAAGTTGCAGGATATAAAATCAACACAAAGAAATCCTTTGCATTCCTATACACTAATAATGAGAAAACAGAAAGAGAAATTAAGGAAACAATTCCATTCACCATTGCAATGGAAAGAATAAAATACTTAGGAATATATCTACCTAAAGAAATTAAAGACATATATATATAGAAAACTATAAAACACTGGTGAAAGAAATCAAAGAGGACACTAAAGGATGGAGAAATATACCATGTTCATGTATTGGAAGACTCAATATAGTGAAAATGAATATACTACCCAAAGCAATCTATAGATTCAATGCAATCCCTATCAAGCTACCAACAGTATTCTTCACAGAGCTAGAACAAATAATTTCACAATTTGTATGGAAATACAAAAAACCTCGAATAGCCAAAGCTATCTTGAGAAAGAAGAATGGAACTGGAGGAATCAACCTACCTGACTTCA
>NW_011495086.1:6083032-6105357 GCF_000754665.1 Bison bison bison | reverse complement strand
AATAGACATTTCTCCAAAGAAGACATACAGATGGCTAACAAACACATGAAAAGATGCTCAACATCACTCATTATCAGAGAAATGCAAATCAAAACCACTATGAGGTACCATTTCATACCAGTCAGAATGGCTGCGATCCAAAAGTCTACAAATAATAAATGCTGGAGAGGGTGTGGAGACAAAGTAACCTACACTGTTGGTGGGAATGCAAACTAGTACAGCCACTATGGAGAACAGTGTGGAGATTCCTTAAAAAACTGGAAATAGAACTGCCTTATGATCCAGCAATCCCACTGCTGGGCATACACACTGAGGAAACCAGAAGGGAAAGAGACACGTGTACCCCAGTGTTCATCGCAGCACTGTTTATAATAGCCAGGACATGGAAGCAACCTATATGTCCATCAGCAGATGAATGGATAAGAAAGCTGTGGTACATATACATAATGGAGTATTACTCAGCCATAAAAAAGAATACATCTGAATCAGTTCTAATGAGGTGGATGAAACTGGAGCCTACTATACAGAGTGAAGTAAGTCAGAAAGAAAAACACCAATACAGTATACTAACGCATATATATGGAATTTAGAAAGATGGTAACAATAACCCTGTATACAAGACAGCAAAAGAGACACTGATGTATAGAACAATCCTATGGACTCTGTGGGAGAGGGAAAGGGTGGGAAGATTTGGGAGAATGGCATTGAAACATGTAAAATATCATGTATGAAATGAGTTGCCAGTCCAGGTTCGATGCACGATACTGGATGCTTGGGGCTAGTGCACTGGGACGACCCAGAGGGATGGTATGGGGAGGGAGGAGGGAGGAGGGTTCAGGATGGGGAACACATGTATACCTGTGGCGGATTCATTTTGATGTTTGGCAAGACTAATGCAGTTTTGTAAAGTTTAAAAATAAAATAAAAAGAAAAAAAAAATAAAGAAAATCAAGATTCAGTTAGAAAAAATAAAGAAATAAATCTTATAGTGACTAAGCTAAAGCAACAAGATATGCTATAACTAGTAAGACTATTATTCAAAATAAAAATGAAAAGAATAAATAGGAATATGTGGTTCTTCTCAGAGATATAATAACAATCTTAGTCTCAAAATCCATTCACCAGAACACTTACAGACATCAGAGGAGAGTGGCAGGACAGTTTGGTTTGTGAGAACAGACGACATCAAACTCTGAGGTGAAGTCTCAGTGATCTGAAAGTTTCAGAAGCAGACTCAGAAATGAAGGTGAGATTACAATGATTGACTAAAGGAACAGCACTAAAAAGAATAACTAAATTTTTCACTGTTTCTAAATGAATGTGTAAGTTATGAAGATAGATAGTCATAATGGTCTTCTTGTTAAAACATTTTTTAACAAGCTATGTCCAGGGGTCAGTTATTTGATTTGACAAAATCCTTCTCTCTCATATAAGTACATATTTATATATAATGTATATAGGAGAGATTATTCACATAATATTATATTATATATGATATGTAAAGATATATATATTTCAGTCAAGTGTATTAATCTAATACATCTCAAAAAAATAATTTCATTTCTGAAAGGTATTCCAGTAAGAAGCAGGAATTAAGTTTTCTCCTCTAAAACAGGAAAACAATTCTCTGTAGAGTGGTGGTGAAATCTTTCATCAGAGGACTGCAAATTACATACATTTGTATGCTGGGTAAGTATTTTGCTTGGCATCAAATGAAGGAATCCCATAACAATTTGGCTCTTTATACATAAATATCTTGCAATAAATTATAGTTTTAGTGATTTAGGAAGTTTAAACAAACACAAAGTCAACCTTAGCATATTGGAAGGTCAGTCTTTGAAACAAGCTAATTTAATTAAATTATTTTACTTAAAATACAAAGCGAATAGATTCTTTGAACTAGTGAAAGCTAATTTGGCCAACGTTTAGGTTTTTTACTCTTTTCAATTTCTATTTTATTTTCAAATGTTATTATGTTAAGTAATTGAAAAATATGTTTCAAAATATGTATATATTTTGCATATGGCCTGCTCTATTCAATAACTGTATGTGCAACTTAAACATAATCTTTAACTCATTTTAGAGTTTCTTCTGATCCCAAGAGATTCACGGGCTACTGTCTGATCTAAATAAGGTATATATGTATTTTCCTCCAAGTTGGTAGATACTTAGTGCTTTGTACTTTAAGTTCTATATTTGATGTGAAGCTTTAAACTCCTAAATTTAATTTTCTTTTAAAGAAAGTATTATCTTTTGTTAGCCAAATCTACTCCTTTTCTCTTTTTTCTTTGTCCTCATTATAACTTTCTTCTCTAAACTTCTACATAGTTTAAACAGTCACAACAGGCAATCGCCATACAAAACTTTATTTTCTCTTCTAAGTGGAGAAGCAGATGAAACAAGCAGAGATATAATTCTTTTTATTATAAGCCATATAATCTGATATGTATTTTTAAAGAATTTCTCTCCACATTTTTAAAAATATTAACTGCAGTAGAATAATAAAATTAAAATATATTGCATAAAAATTGAACTATAACTTTTTATAATGCATAAAATTAAAATTTTAAAAATATGTACCTAAGCACACTTTAATCTTTAATTTTATGGTCAATGACATCCATAGATCATAAATTGCTACATACATGTCTAGATTTGTTTCCTATATCAATGAATCTATCTGTAAGCACCTATATCTACACATACAGACACACATATATTACAGAATTTTAACAATAATATAATCATGTTATTTGTATGTTTATGAAGTTTTTTAATTCACTGAACAATACATGCTGTTTTGTGCTTAGTCACTCAGTCACGTCCAACACTTTGCAACTCCACCAGCCTCCTCTGGTCATAGGGATTCTCCAGGCAAGAATCATGGAGTGGGTTGCCATGCCCTCCTCCAGGTGATCTTCCCAACCAGTGATCACACCTAGAGCTCCCTCAATGGAGGTATATTCTTTACCATCTGAGCTACCAGGGAAGCCTAAAAATACTGGAGTGAGTAACCTATCCCTTCTCCAGGGAATCATGCACCCACTTCAATATTCTTGCCTTGAGAATCCCAGAAAAGGCAAAAAGATATGACACTGAAACATGAACTCCCCAGATTAGTAGGTGCCCAATATGCTACCTACCAGAGAAGAGTGGAGAAATAACTCCAGAAAGAATGAAAACATGGAGCCAAAGCAAAAATAACACCCAGTTGTGGATATGACTGGTGATGGAAGTAAAATCTGATGCTGTAAACAGTAATATTGCATAGGAACCTGGAAAGTTAGGTCCCTGAATCAAGGTAAATTAGAAATGGTCAAATAGGAGATGTCAAGAGTGACATTGTAGGAATCAGTGAACTAAAATGGACTGGAATGGGTGAATTTAACTCAGATGACCATTATATCCACTACAGTGGGCAAGAATCCCTTAGAAGAAAAGGAGTAGCCATTATAGTCAACAAGAGTCCAAAATGCAATACTTGTATGCAATATAAAAAAGGTCAAAATGAAAAAAAAAAAAAAGGTCAAAATGGTCTTTGTTCATTTCCAAGGCAAACTATTCAATATCACAGTAATTCCAGTTTATGCCCCAACAAGTAATGCTGAAGAAGCTGAAATTGAACTGTTCAATGAAGACCTATAGGACCTTCTAGAACTAACACCCCAAAAATATGTCATTTTAATCATAGGGACTGAAATGCAAAAGTAGAAAGTCAAGAGATAGCTGGAGTAAGAGGCAATTTTGGCCTTGGAGTACAAAACAAAGCAGGGCAAAGGCTAACAGAGTTCTGCAAAGAGAATGGACAGGTCATAGCAAACACCCTCTTCAAACAGCACAAGAGAAGACTCTACACATGGACATCACCAGATAGTCAATACCAAAATCAGATTGATTATATTCTTTGCAGACAAAGATGGACAAGCTCTATACAGTCAGCAAAAACAAGACGAGGAGCTGACTGTGGCTCAGATCATGAACTCCTTATTGGCAAATTCAGACTTAAATTGATGAAAGTAGGGAAAACCACTAGACCATTCAGATATGACCTAAATCAAATCCCTTACAATTATACAGTTGAAGTGACAAATGGATTCAAGAGACTAGATCAGATAAACAGAGTGCCCAAAGAACTATGGACAGAGGTTCGTGGCAATTTACAGGAGGCAGTGATCAAGAACATCCCAAGAAAAAGAAATCCAAAAAGGCAAAATGGTTGTCTGAGGAAGCCTTACAAATAGCTGAGAAAAAAAGAGAAGCTAAAGGTAAAGGAGAAAAGGAAAGATATACCCACTTGAATTCAGCGTTCCAAAGAATAGCAAAGAGAGATAAGAAAGTCTTCCTCAGTAATCAATGAAAGAAATAAAAAATAGAGGAAAACAATAGAATGGGAAAGGCTAGAGATCTCTTCAAGAAAATTGGACATACCAAGGGAATATTTAATTTTGTGGATCACAGCAAACTGTGGAAAATTCTTCAAGAGATGGGAATACCAGACCATCTGACCTGCCTCATGAGAAATCTGTATGGAGGTCAAGAAGCAACAGTTAGAATTGGACATGGAAGAACAGACTGGTTCCAAATTGGGAAAGGAATACCTCAAGGCTGTGTATTGTCAACCTGCTTATTCAACTTATATGCAGAGTACATCATGTGAAATGCCAGGCTGAATGAAGCACAAGCTTGAATCAAAATTGCCAGGAGATATATCAATAACCTCAGATACCCAGATGATACAACACTTATGGAAGAAAGTGAAAAGGAACTAAAGAGCCTCTTGATGAAAGTGAAAGAGGAGAGTGAAAACGCTGGCTTAAAACTCAACATTCCAAATCTAATATCATGGCATCCATCCCATCACTCCATGGAAAATAGAGAAACAATGGAAACAGTGACAGAATTTATTTTCTTGGGTTTGAAAATCACTGCAGATGGTGACTACAGTCATGAAATTAAAAGATTCTTACTCCTTGAAAGAAAAGCTGACCAACTTAGACAACATATTAAAAAAACAGAGATATTACTTTGCCAATAAAGGTCCATCTACTCAAAGCTATGGTCTTTCCAGTAGTCATGTATTGATGTGAGATTTGGACTATAAATAAAGCCAAGTGCCAAAGATTTTATGCTTTTGAACTGTGGTGTTGGAGAAGACTCTTGAGAGTCCCTTGGACTGCAAGGAAATCAAACCAGTCAATTCTAAGGAAATCAGTCCTGAATATTCATTGGAAGGACTGATGTTGAAGCTGAAGCTCCAATAGTTTGGCCCAGTGATGCAAAGAACTGACTTACTGGAATAGATCCCGATGCCAGGAAAGATTGAATGCAGGAGGAGAAGGGAATGACAGAGGATGAGATAATTGGATGGCATCATGGGCACAATGAACATGAGTTTGAGCAAGCTCTGGGATTTGGTGATGGAGGAAAATTCTGGTATGCTGCAGTCCATGGGATCACAAAGAGTTGGACATGACTGAGTGACTGAACTGAATTTAATTGGTCTGTTCAAAACCATTCCCTATATTTCATGAATTCCCCTGATTTATCTTTCACATGTTTTATCTTATTTTCCTGGAGTATGTCCTGTAATAATTTTTTCAGAGATCTGTATTTGGTAAATTTGAATTCTTACTTCTCTCTATTATATTTTTATTCACAGGTTATAGTTATGTTTGTTACAAGAGATATTCAGCTATTACCAAAAAAAAAAAAAAAAAAAGGCTTTAGCAGGATACTATTACCTACAATGGGCCTTTTAGTATTCAGTTAACTTAGTTTATGCAAGAAAGGGGATTGATAGATGCATGACAAACTTAATAGCTGAGTTGACTGGAAATTCATTAAATTTTATTACATCACAGTTAAAACTAAAACAGCTATCTCAAAGTTTTTACTAGGGTATATCTGAAAATATATAGAAAAATTTATGCTTTCAAACTGTTTTGTTGGAGAAGACTTTGAGAGTCCCTTAGACAGCAAAAGGAGAAGGCAATGGCAACCCACTCCAGTACTCTTGCCTGGAAAATCCCTTGGATGGAGAGGAGCCTGGTAGGGCTGCCGTCTATGGGGTCGCATAGAGTCGGACACGACTGAAGTAGACAGCAAAAGTCAAACCATTCAATTCTAAAGGAAATCAGTCCTGAATATTCATTGGAAGGACTGACGCTGAAGCTGAAGCTCCAATACTTTGGTCACCTAATGCAAAGAACTGACTCATTGGAAAGACCCTGATGCTCGGAGAGACTGAAGGCAAGAGGAGAAGGGGATGACACAGGATGAAATGGTTGGATGGCATCACTGACAATGGACATGAGTTCGAGCAAGCTGGTGATGCGGGAAGCCTGGCGTTCTGTAGTCCTTGGGTTTGTGAAGAGTCAGACATGACTGAGTGACTGAACTGACACATGAAAATAAATTTCAGAAAACAAAATTTTATATCAAACATACCCAATATCCATCACAGCATGTATGCTTAGTCATATCTGACTCTTTGCAGCCCCAAGGACTGTAGCATGACAGACTCCTCTGTCCATGGAATTTTCCAGGTAAGAATCCTGGAGTGGGTTACCATTTCTTACTCTAGGGGATCTTCCCAACACAGGGATTGAACCCACGTCTCCTGCATCTCCTGCTTTGGCGGGTGGATTCTTTACTACTGAGCCATCTGGGAAGCCCATTCATCATGGAAAAGATATCAATTCGTGTGGGAGGCCATTGGTAAGAATGCTCACCCAGGAAGACTCCTCTCAAAAATAAGGGAAAGGCATTGATGTCTTCTAGCACATTCTGCAGTGACCAAATACCCATCATGTGAAGGATAATTGTGAAAAGAATTACATAGTGGCCAAGGAATTTTTCTAGGCTAATTGGGAAGTGATAATGATTTAGCCGCTCCTCATCCTCACTGTAGAATTTCAAAGAAACTTCACCTTGCAACTTTTCCAGCTGTAGGGAAATAAGGTATTTCAGGAGAATGATACTGGCTCTTAGTGACTTGTATCTATGCCAAGTGAAGCATTTTCCAGATACATGAATGGAGAAGCTTCTGACGGTGAGTACTACCATGCAATTATCAAAGTTTGATCACACAGTCTCCAAGACTGCACCCACAGTCTCTCACAAGGGAATACACCCCACTTCACCCCTCTCCTTCCTAGCTCTCCTGTGAATTCTCTCCATCTGCTGCTTTTATGTGCTATCTTGTGGTTTTAGCATAATTTGGCTTAGCATCACATTATCATTGCTTCATCTTGTCTCTGAGAACAGTCTGCCTGTCAGTCTATATGCTGTCTTTTTTTTCCCCTCTTTGATCCTGGCAATCATTTCTGATGTGTTATTTCTAATTAGTTATCTTTCTTACAACCTGTTACACTTTCCTGGATGCAATACTCTTTAGTATGCTTCTAAAGATATAATTTATTAAAGACAAGCACACAATTGATGTTTCCTTTAATCTTAGTTCTCTGAGCATGCAAAGGGGGAATCACTGCTTCTCTTTTAAGGTGATTGCTTCCTTACTGATTCATGGTTTTATATGTGTCACTGACTTACATTGTTCTACTTGCTGTCTGTTTTCCATTTACAAAAGCAGAGGTATGCCATGTTCATGAGAGGAATATCCGTGTGACTAACTGTTCTTTTGATACAGGTACATTATTTTTCTTGCTAGTTTTCAGCCATTTAAAGTCCCAGATTCCCTTTTTATCTCACAATTTTATATCGGTTTCTCAAGAACAGGCCATGTGTTGTCTGGAATCTGCTGCTTTAGCAATGGTAATAGGGGCTAAAATAAAGTCAGACAGTGCTTGACATATACACATTACAATATATAAAATAAATAGTCAGGGCTACTGTATAGCACAAGCAACTCATAGGAACTATAATGACTTGCATGGTAAAAGGATCTAAAAAGAGTGAATATATGTATATGTATACCTGATTAACTTTCCTGTACAACAGAAACTAACTCAACATTGTAAACCAGCTATACCCAAACAAAAATGTTTAAAAGAAAATAAGGCCAAACATCTTTGATGCTCCATATTCAATGCCCCAGATAAATACTGATAGTTTCCCCAGGCACCCTCGTGATCTTCTATGAACAACTGCCAACCAAGCTGATTCTCCTGGAGAGTGGTTTCTTCCTTAGATTTGACTGTATTATTTTCTAGTGGTCTATTCCAAGGAGCAGTTCTAGTCACTTAGAAAACATCTATCTTTCTTCTGACATTTCTCTAATTCACAAGTCTGAGTAGATTTGACTGGGTCCTCAGTCTAGGGTCTCACAAGGCTAAAGTAGTGGGTTGGCTACATCATGTTCTTTCTGAGAGCTCTGAGTGAGAATCAGCTTCCACACTCACACAGGTGGTTGGCAGAATGATGCTCTATGAGGTTTAGGACCGAGGCCCCCATTGCCTCTTAGGATATCAGCAGTGGTTGTTCTCAACTTTGAGAGATCACCAACATTCACTGAATTGCCCCCCTCCATCTTCGTACCCAGTAATGGTACCTGGAAATTCTCTTGTGTTTCCAGTTTCTCTAATACTGTCTTCTGTCCCTACCAGAAGAAAGTTACTATTTTTAAGGGCTCAGATTATGACAATGGGCCAACCCTGCATATCTTCCTCTTTTATGATGGGCTATGTAATATAACATTAAAAACATGATCATAGGAGTAATACCACATTCGCACATTATGGGGATTAGGATAGGGGATCTTTGAAAGACCCATTTAGAAATTTGTCCTACCACACTAACCTCCTATGTGTTCTGACTTCTAAAGATTCTTTATAATACTGATCTACCCACAAAAGCAATTCATGCTTTTTGGCATTGAAATAGATCAATTTCTAAACAAACCTGTGTATCTATTGATAGTTCAATTAATATATACATGTCTGTGCTTATAAATATTATGACTATGAATATTTGAGGTGAGAATAGAAATCTAAATAATCATTTATTTATTCAGAATCTTTATTAATCCTACATTATTGAAGGGTCCAGGAATATGAAGGTCAAGGAGACAGGTGGAATGATTTTGTTTTTTTTTTTTCTTTTTAAATAGTTCTTACTTTCTGTAGTGATAGGCTTATAGATTCACATGCTAACAAGGTAATGCTGAACATTCTCCAAGCTACGTTTCAAAGCTGTGTGAATTGAGAACTTCTAGATGTTCAAGCTGGATTTAGAAAAGGCAAAGGAATCAGAGATCAAATTGCCAACATCTGTTGGATCATAGAAAAAGTAAGAGAATTCCAGAAAAACACCTACTTCTGCTTCATTGACTATGCTAAAGCCTTTGACTGTGTAGATCACAACAAACCGTGGAAAATTCTCAGACAAATGGGAATACCAGACAATTTTACCTGCCTACTGAGAAACTTGTATGTAGGTGAAGGAACAACAGTTAGAACTGGACATGGAACAAGGGACTGATTCCAAATTGGAAAAGGAGTACATCAAAACTGTATAATGTTACCCTGCTATTTAACTTATATGTAGAGTACATTATGTGAATTGTCAGGCTGGATAAATCACAAGCTGGAATTAAGATTGTGGGGAGAAATATCAATAACCTCAGATATGCAGATGATATCACTCTAATGTCATAAGTGAAGAGGAACTAAAAAGCCTCTTGATAAGGGTGAAAGAGGAGAGTGAAAATGGTGGCTTGAAACTCAACATTTAAAAAAAAAAAACTAAGATTGTGGCATCTGGTTCCATCACTTCATGGCAGATAGAAGTGGAAATAAGTGGAAGCAGTGACATATTTTATTTTCCTGGGTTCGTGGATGGTGACTGCAGCCACAAAATTAAAAGACCCTTGCTCCTTGCAGAAAATTCATGACAAAACTAGACGTATTAAAAACAGGAATATCACTTTGTCAACAAAGGTCTGTATAGTCAAATCTATATTTTTTTCCAGTAGTCATGTGCAGATGTGAAAGTTGGACCAAAAAGAAGGTTGAAGCCAAAGAACTGATGCTTTTAAACCATGGTACTGGTGAAGACACTTGAGGGTTCCTTGAATTGCTGGGAAAGATTGCAGGAAAAGGGAAGAAGGGGCAGCATAGGATGAGATGATTCAACAGCATTTCCAAGTCAAGGGATATGAATTTGACCAGACTCCTGGAGATGGTAGAGGACAGGAAAGCCTGGCAAGCTGGAGTCCATGGAGTCTCAAAGAGTTGGACATAAATTAGTGACTGAGCAATGACAGCAGCAAAAATCATTAGATGGGATGCTAATAATGAAGTAGGAAGTAACAAGTGAAAGATGGTGAAGGAAGCCTTCATAACAGAGATGTAATTTAACCTGATACGTGAATGATAAGGAAGATAGTGATGTGAAAGTCAGTTCATGGAATGCACTAATACCCTTTAAAGAAGAAAATCTAATATGGAAGCTCTAAGGCAGAAATAAATGAATTTTGAGAAGAGAACAGGAAAAATTTACGTGAGACTGTAATATCACAATGAGTGAGAAAGTGAAGAAAGATGAATTAGATAAGTCAGTGAGTTTTAGATTCATGTGGGAATTTTTAAACTGAGACAAGGAGTCCGTTTTATGTTATTCTGGGCATGTGTGAAAATTATTGGAATGGCTTTAAACAAAAGAGTGTTATCTGGATCATGTTTTAATTATAAGTGGATGAGAAGCATGGTAAAGTGTGTAATTAGAGAAGAGAAGGGATTTAATACCAAGACGGGCACTCTAGCCAAGGATGGACCAGTGAAGCAAAATGTACCTCACCTGACTACCACTAGGACACAAACTTTAAATGACTTCTTTAGGAATTCAAATTTGAAATATCATTTGGTATATTGATATTATATGCTCAGAAACAAAATTATTATATTACCTGAAGAGAATAACTGTGAAATTCATATTAATATATATATATATATTTCAATACTGAAAAAATAGATACTTTTTAATACTTAAATATTTTTCATTTGGTAGAAGCTTTGTATATTTTTGTTAGTTATTGTCATAGCATTTTGTTATTACCTTCTGAATATTTAAAAGATTTGTACAAATAATTAAAACACATACACACACAGTACGATAGAGTTAATGTTTATGTATTATTTTACAATTTCCCTTGCTCTTTTTGCAAGCTATTTAGAGAAATTATTTTCTAAATACTGCATCTTCTCTGCTATGATTCTAATAGGCTGTTTAGGAATTGTATGTATAAAGTAGTATTGACATAATACTAGTTAAAGGCCATTGTCCTCTTTATTTTCTTTAAAAAAACAATAAATATAATCAAACTCATTTGATGACAGATTTTTAAAAAGTGCAACAGTAAATCTACTTTGTTGAAAAGTTACTGAAAGCCACATAGGTGACAAGTAATTGAAGTCACATTTGAAAAGCTATTTGAAATTCTTGCCACCTTAGTATAATAAGAATATTATGAAAATTGAGGAAGCCCAGGAAAGAGCAATCTGCTTGAAAATATTATCTCTTCAAAATGTTGAGAAAATTACATTTATAGTCCTAGTAATAGCAAATTATGTGACTATCTCAGTGAATGTGGCAGACTGGCAAGGTGAATAATCAATACAAGTTTGTGAATATAATTTTGAAGGTATAAATACGATATAATAAAAATTTAAATTCAAGACTTAAAACAATTGTCTCACACCTCAGTGTGCACAGGGATCTTTGAGGATGCTGCTTTAAAATGCAGCAAAAGAAAATGTATTCTTCAAAGATTCTGATTTATACACTCTAGCATGAGGTCCAAGAAACCTCATTATGAAATTACAAGTCTCAAGTAAACAGCAGACGTTTCTGATCAACCACTTATACAGCTAGTGGGAAGGTTAAAAGTCAAAACACTCTCGAAGAAACACCATGGGGCACTTTTGTTAAGCACTGAGCTAAGAAATTAAAAGAAAACATGTTTATATTTAATATTGCTCAAACACAAAAAACTAACATAACATTTCCAAATTCTCAGTAGCAAAAGTGAAAATCTGCTAATTATTGAATTATAGATATGAATAAATACAATTTATAATGCTATACAACATGAAAATATAAGGATTGATAGATTATGAATGTTTTTACTCTGCCACATAAAGGTAATGAAATAGTTGCTTTAAATTCTTGAAAATTGTAGTTGGAGAGAGGATAATAAGTCTTGTACATGAATTATAAGTTACTATTAAAGTTCAGTTGATAGAGGATAGACAATATTGAAGTCTTGGGAAAGAAAGAGAGACAAAGGGAGACAGAGATTAGAACTAGAAAGCACAGGCAGAAAAGAACTTTTTTCAAGGGAACTGGGAACTATTCAGCTGGTGGCAAGAAGGATGAAATGAAGATACAATCTTCAGTTAGCTGTCGGGGCTCACTGGGAATTTCTGTGCTTGTAGCCCGCACTGTGGAGCACCTGCGTCGGAGTTTTACCATCTTCTCCATTCTCCCCTTTGTCACTGCTTTTCATTTCATACTGTTGAGGCCAAGAGGTTTCTGTGTTGTTGACCTCGCTCCACCCCTCGAACCCGACTTATGGGTCCTGGGGCTGCATTTTAAAATTTCTTGTAGCTTTTATCCTGAAATTATTGAAACCTTTGTTGCTGTTGTTTGTTGCTGTGATGGTGGTGATTGTGGGTGTGATGGTATTATGTGGTTATATTCAGAGATATCACTTTGCTGGCAAAGGTCCATATAGTCAAAGCTATGTTTTTTCCAGTAGTCGTGTATGGATGTTTTCTCACAGTTTGCTGTGATCCATACAGTCAAAGGTGGTTGCATAGTCAATAAAGCAGAAGTAGATGTTTTTCTAGAACTCTCTTGCTTTTTCAATGATCTAACAGATGGCAATTTGATCTCTGGTTCCTCTGCCTTTTCTAAAACAAGCTTGAACATCTGGAAGTTCATAGTTCATGTACTGTTGAAGCCTGGCTTGGAGAATTTTGAGCATTACTTTGCTAGCATGTGTGAGATGAGTGCAATAGTGTGGTAGTCTGAACATTCTTTGGCATTGCCTTTCTTTGGGATTGGAATGAAAGCTGACTTTTTCCAATCTTGTGACCACTGCTGAGTTTTACAAACTTGCTGGCATATTGAGTGCAGCACTTTCACAGCATCATCTTTTAGGATTTGAAATAGCCCAACTGGAATTCCATCACCTCCACTAGCTTTGTTCATAGTGATGCTTCTTAACGCCCACTTGACTTCTTAGTCCAGGATGTCTGGCTCTAGATGAGTGATCACACCATCATGGTTATCTAGGTCATGAGATCTTTTTTGTATAGTTCTGTGTATTTTTGCCACTTCTTCTTAATATCTTCTGCTTCTGTTAGATCCATACCATGTTGTTCCTTTATTGTGCCCACCTTTGTATGAAATGTTCCCTTGGTATCTCTAATTTTCTTGAAGAGATCTCTAGTCTTTCCCATTCTATTGTTATCCTCTATTTCTTTCCTCTATTCCCTCTATTTCTCCTGAGAAATCTGTATGCCTTTCAAGAAGCAACAGTTAGAACTGGACCTGGAACAACAGACTGGTTCCAAATCGGGAAAGGATTATTATTCAAATTATCTGACAAAAGTATGTAATACTGACTACCCAACATAACTTTATTGAATTGAAGCTCTCAACATATGTACTACTGATTATTCAACTGATTGTTGAACAATTGTAGAGACAGTAGACTTCTCCTATTCTTTCCAATGCCTTTCACCTCTCATAGAACACAGAACTCAAGAACGATTCTCAGTGTCTGATGTATGGTTTTCGTGAGTGTTTTAATATAGATCATTTATGTGAGCTTATCCACAAAAAAGTTTCAACTTGATATAAACAGTGTGTTCATTGATAAATTTCCTTTCTCTCTTTATCATGTTTTATGTATCCATGTTCATATAAAGAGCTTTTGTTTATTCCTTTGAATGGCTTTATGTCACCTTTGTATAAAAAGTTCAACACACTCTTCAATTCTGTAGGTGATGAATTTTAAGTTTTTTCCACATTTTAATTATTGCAGAATTTGATACATGGACGGTTTGAATATCAGAAACCCATGTTTATATATATATATATGGATTTTCTATATAAAAATTCTGCATAAATTCATCTTTACTACATATTGCTGATGGTCACCAAAATTATATACATTTATGCTTCAATCAGTATTTGAGAGTTGACATTGCTACAGCTCACAAAGATATCCTTTTGACTGACTTGAAGTTTTTGTGTATCTGATACGGGATGATATCTCATTTAGTTGACATTTTGATGATTACAGATGAAAAATTTTTATGTTTATTAAAATTTCAGGTTTCCATGTATATAAACTTATTTTTCACACTCCTTTCTCATTTTGTGTTAGACAGTTTTTACTGTTCTAATCAATTTGAAGAGCTATTTATGAATCATGAAAGCTCAGCTTTTGCTAGTTATATGTGTTAAAAATATCTGTTTGCTCTTATTCAGATCTGATTTCTGTAATTATGGTGTCAAGTTCAGGACTATTCTGATTGGTCATTCAGTGACCTCACTACCACCAAACTCAAAAATGATCTGCCACACTATTGGCAGCTGCAACAAAATATGCATGTGGTAAAAATTCAAAAATATATTCAAATTTTTAATAAAATTAAAATAGGTAAGGAAGGTATGTGTAATAGTTTTATGTTGTTAATTCTATGAATTATAAAATTCACTTGACACCTAAGAATTCCCAATATGTAATTTCAGGGATTTTTAAAATTCATGTTGGAAAAGCAGCCAAATGTAATCCTCTTTGAAATATTTATTGGGTCCCTGCTATGCCCCTTTCTCAGTGCTAGTCTTTAAGGATGCACCAAACATAAGTATTCCCTGCTCTAATGAGAGTAGGAGTCTAAAGGAGAGCCTAATAGCATAAGAGTTAGATGTTAATTATCAATCTCAGAAGTATATAAATATAAACCGAAGGGTCTATACATTCCTAAAGGAAATATGATGCAAGGAGATCCAACCAGTCCATTCTGAAGATCAGCCCTGGGATTTCTTTGGAAGGAATGATGCTAAAGCTGAAACTCCAGTACTTTGGCCACCTCATGCGAAGAGTTGACTCATTGGAAAAGACTCTGATGCTGGGAGGGATTGGAGGCAGGAGGAGAAGGGGTTGACAGAGGATGAGATGGCTGGATGGCATCATTGACTTGACGGATGTGAGTCTGAGTGAACTCTGGGAGTTGGTGATGGACAGGGAGGCCTGGCGTGCTGCGATTCATGGGGTCGCAAAGAGTCAGACACGACTGAGCGACTGATCTGATCTGATTTGATTTTGTTTATATTCACCATGTTTTCAAGACAATTATTAAATTTGAAAGTTACTCAAATATAAAGAAATAAATTATTGAAAGTTGACACAGACTTCACTTCTTAAAGCATACAGATCTTTGAGAGAAACAATCAATTGTATGTACACATGTATCTAGGTACTCTCTGGGTCAAATGGTAATGACAACAGAAGAAAATAAGCTAAAAGATAAAGAAAATATTTTATGTAAAAAATGCAATGTACAGGATTAGATTATTGTGGTAAATAGTTTCATTTGCAAAGAATTTCACTCCTTAATCAATTAAAAAATTCTGGGTTCATAGATATGCTAAAGCAATTTTCAAAATTTTTACTTTTCTAACCGCAGACATGTTAATTTTATTACTTTATATTGTTAGTCTTCTACTGAGAGCTTTTAGGCTTTTATTTGTAATGCAGGGAAACTATACGTACATGACGTGTGTGTGTGTGTGTGTGTGTGTGTGTGCGCTTAGTTGTTCAGTTGTTTCTGATTCTGCAACCCCATGGACTGTAGCTCACAATTCTCTGTTCATGGGATTTGCCAAGCGAAAATACTGGAATGGGTTGCCATTTCCTTCTCCAGTCTTCTTTTGTGAACTTCATTCAGTCATTATGAAAAAGTATTTAAAGACACATGTTAAAACGTTAACTATTTGTTTCTTAACTATTTACTTTCTGTGTGTGTGTGTGCTCACTCAGTCATGTCTGACTCTTTATGGCCCCAAGGACAGTAGTCTACCAGTCTCCTCTCCCCATGGAATTTTCCAGGCAAGAATATTGGAGTGGGGTATTTCCTGCTCCAGGGAATCTTTCCAAGGCAGGGATTGACCCCACATGTCTTGTGTCTCCTGCATTGGCAGGTGATTCTTTACCACTGCATGACCTGGGAAGCCTGTATGTCCATAATAGTATACTATAATTTTCTTCAAATATCCCTATAAGCTATGATAAGTATAATAAGATAATTCATTATAAGAAAATCTATATCTTCCTAATTTTGGATATTATGTTTTTTATTTTATATGTTTGGATTGCCTGCTCAGACTTTCAGTGTTTTCCCCTAAATTTAAGATAGCAAATGTGTCTCATAGTATAGATATTTCTGTAAGTTAAGAAAAGGAAAATGTTACATTAGAGTGCAGGTTTCTACAGATGTCCATATTGAGGTAGAAACCCAGGATTTTTACATTCATTCCTTCAGCAAATATTAAATTAATACTTATTGTGAGTCACATATTCAACTCAGTTTTTGAATGTATGCACCTTTTACAAATTTATATATAAATTATACACATATACATATGTTGAGAGCTTGTCCTGAACAAGCATATATTAACGGGCAAGGAAAACAAGAAAACAGCTGTGGTAAAATGGTATGTGGCTTTAATGGAGGATAAAATGCTAACTACTTGAATATATTGAATTATAGTACCTAGACTGTGAAATCCTGGGTATGATTTCTCAATAAAGTAACAAGGAATCAAGTGTACATGCGAGTTTGAACTGTATGATAGATTGTATTATTGTCTCTTCGCTCCTTTCTTTTTTCATTAATTTTTATTGGAGTAGAGTTGCTTTACAATGTTGTGTTAGTTTCTGCTGTATAGCAAACTGAATCAACTACTCCCTTTTTAAAATAACATTATATATTTGCATCCTTTCCCTGGGACTTTAAAGTGCCTCCTGAAGATAATGCAGATCTTAAAGCAGAACCACATTGAAGAGGGCATGGCCACATGCTTAGTGTGGCAAATAATAAGATGTTAGGAGATGTGACAGGCGCCTCTACTTACAATGTGCTTTTGTAGCTCTAATTTTATGCTTTCAGCTTTTACTTTTCTGCCATGTACCTTGAAAAGACTGTAACCCACGTTGCTGTAAATTGCAGAATGACTGACTTGTGAGGTACACCTTAAGCCACTATTTACCTGTAAGTACGAAAAATAAATACTTATTTTTGTAAGCCATTGAAATGTGGGGTTTCTTATGAAACATATCATTGTAGAAGTCTAAAAAGAAATGTCAACTTTTACATCAGTGTCAGATAATTCTAGAATCAAAATATTCTGGAATAAGCAATGTGGGAAAATGATGAACATTGTAAAAGGTAGAGAATGAAAAAGAAATCCAGATAATAAAATCGCAAGTGCTACCATGGCATATAATAAAAATAAATGTTAATAATTTGAGTTATTATTTGTTTTATTTTAATTGATTGTTCATCTAAAATTTTAGTTACTCTTGACTCATTAAACATAAAATGAAATTAGAATGTTTCCACACCAAAAAAATGTAAGATTCTTAGAATTGGTAGATTAATTTGTATCCAATTATTTCCCGATACCTTTTGTTTTATTGTGTACATACACTTTAATCTTTTTTCTCTCTCTTGATACACATATGTATATGTATTTAATGTATTATATGCATAAATAGTATATATAAAGTTACACAAAACATAAATACTTCTTTAGCTAATATTCATTTGATCTACCTTCATATTTACTTATGACATTTCTCCTTTATCTCCGTGGTCTTTCTTTGAGTGTTTTCAGTACAAGAAAATATTCCAGTAGCATTTCTTTTAATCACAGTCATACACAGCTGCATTCTCCCAATTGTGTCTTTCTGAAAATTTACTTTGTCTTCGTTTATGAATGATATTTTCACAGAGTATTGAATTCTAGGTCGGCATTTCAAAGATGTCAGTCCATTGTCTGCTGGCTACCATTGTTTCTTTGGCAAGTCTATCTTTGAAGCCAATACACCTTTTTTTCTGGCTTTTTTTAAATTATTTTCTGGCTGCCTTTATAATTTTCTGCTTTGTCTTGGTTTTTGGCAGTTTTACTATGATATTTCTTTTTCTGTTTTTTTTCCCTCCCTTTTGGTTTCCTTTTAGTTATTTTCTTTTTGCATGCCTGATTATTTTTGCATAAGATCCAGAAATTATGTGTGAAACGTTGCATGACAGTTTAAAACTCTGATTTACTTTTCTCCAAAAATGTCTGCTCTGAGAGAATTAAGCAGTAGTGGATAACCTGAAGTGGGACTACCTTGGTCTAAAGTCGGTTTTAATAGCCATGAGTGCGGGCCTATTTCCGGTTCAGTGTCCCAGCCTCTACTTTGATGTGTAATCCTGCACCCTCCTCCCGGGTTGGCCTTGAGTTCTACTTTTACCCTCTCATCACCCCTGGGCGACTTCTAACATTCTGCTAAGTGTGTCAGTCTCTCAACTTAAGGTTATTGCTCAGCTTCTCAGCTTCCCATCTTCCTCAGAGCAAATCCTTGAATGGAAAAGTGGTGCCTGGTGGCTGCCTTGCATTCCCTTCCCCCTAGAAGTGTGCATTTCAGGACTTCAGGGACAGGGAAGTACCATGATAACCTCAAAATGAGGTTTGTTTAACTGTGCCTGCTGCTTTTTATTTGCTCCCACTTTAAGATTTGTCTCAATGCTGCAAGCAGACCTCACTTCCCTTTAACTCTGATCATGTAAAACAACAAAGTCAAAGTGTATATAATTATAGAGATAAAAAGTAATAGATATACGGTTTCTATACTTTGCTGTGGTATACATTATATAGAATTATGGAAGAAATGTTCTTTTCCACAAAACACTAAATGCGTACTTTAATAAATGAGTTGCAGTCTGCTTTTCTCATAAGCTACATTTAAAATTCTGGGCTATACAATAGATAATTAATGAATACCTGTTGAAATAATGTATTTTTTAACTGAAAGCTTACTAAATTTAAACCTGCATAAACTAACTTCATAATCATTGATCTCCAGAACATCCCTTAATGCAAAGTATCTGTTCTATAAATAAATTGTTTTATCACAAAAGTATAGCTTAAATATACAACTGGCACAAAATAGGGGCTTAGTAATTGTCTGTTAACCTAATTAACATGTTTGTTGGTATAAGCTTCTTTCATTTTAGTCTCAGGTCTTACTCTCAATGAATGGATTTAAGCTCAATTAATGGATTTAATTAATGGATTTCTGTTTGGTAGTTTTGCCTATATGAGTGTTTAATAAATGTTAATTAAAGGACTTTGAGGAATATTTAAGTGAAAACAGTAAAATTGTGTTCTATGGTATGTTGTGTCAGTGGAATATTTGGGGTTTAAATAGCAGAAAATATGGCTTCCAGAAAAGAAAAGAAAGTAGTGGAATGATAGAGAATAGGAAAGCCTTCAAATAATATAGATGCATTTTATTAAATACACTTTTCAGAAAGGACATTAAAAACTCTGTGAGAAAGAAATTCATGTCTGTATTCTTCTAGGTACTGGCTCATCTTCAAATGCTTCCCATTCATGTCAAGATCAACTCAAAATTCCCAGAAGGAAAAGACAGAATATGGTTGAACCAAGTTGAATCATGTGATTTAACTGTAAGTAATGTGTCACTAACAGATGTCTTGGGCTTCCTTTGTAGCTCAGCTGGTAAAGAATGTGCCTGCAATGCGGGAGACCTAGGTTTTATCCCTGGGTTGGGAAGATCACCTGGAGAAGGGAAACGTTACCCACTCCAGTATTCTGGCCTGGAAAATCCCAAGGAATGTATATTCCATGGGGTTGCATGTCTTGAACTGAAACTCAGTAAATAGGTTACTGTGGAAGTAGTATATCTGTATATACATAGACATCAACTTTGGCCATTCTTGGTGCAAAGTACCATTGTCTGGATAACTTGTAAAGAGCAGAAATTTGTTTCTCATAATTCTGGAGGCTTAAAGTGCAAACTCCAGCTACCAGTGTGGTCAGTTTCTGGTGAATGCCCTCTTTCTGGTTACATGCTGCCCTTTTCTTATCGTATCCTCACATAGGGAAGGGGTGAGGGAGCTCTCTGGGGTGTCTTTTACAATTCCATTCATGAAGCCTCCATCCTCATGACCTCATTAACCCCCAACGGCTCCACTTTTTAACACCATCACCTTGGGCAGTAACAGTTCAGTATATGATTTTTGAAAGACTCATTCAGTTCAGATAATTTGCATGATCTATAAATATAAATATAGATCTAAAGATAATTGCTACACATGTGGTTTCTGTAGAGTGTATATGAAACCTATCCTCTCTAGGATGCTGTAACATTCTTAAGTGGTCTAAATTTTTATTATATGATATTTATGCCTCAAATGTATCAAAAAATCACAGAATATGATTATAACATATTAGAGGTACAGTAAGTGTGGAAGAAATTATAAATGTCCATCCGAGTGCATATATGTTTCAAATTCAGGGTAGACTAAAAAAAAATAGGGTAGTTGATGTATGTACACATTCTACCTAAACATTCTACTATACATATTCAGGTATTCTGTTCATTCAACTTTGTAATGTTTAAATCCAAGCTTTTTTCTATATAATATTTTATTACTGAATTTTACTCCAATATAAAAATAGCCTTAAATCCTTTATGACTAAGTCACTTGCTGTGTTTGAAGCTGCATGCTATAGAAGTCTGCCTGGTAATTAATAAAATAGATAAATAGATTAGATCTTAATATGGTGTTCTGAGAAGTACAGCAAGCACAGTCAATTTATTTTAGAGGAAACAAAGTGTAACTGTAATACGAAACCACAATTTATCAGATGTGTGATCACTGGAATGCTACTTAATTTTTAAGCCTTATTTTCCTTATCTATAAAGTGATAACATAATAAAACCTATCTATAGAACTGCATGAAGAATTGAATGAGATAATGTTTTTAGGCTGCATAATGCCTGGCATGTTAGTAAGGAAATATCGAATTATTATAGCTATGTTGTGCTCAGTCACTTACTCATGTCAGACTCTTTTTGACCCCATAGAGTGTAACCCACAGGCTTCTCTGTCCACAGAATTTTCCTGGCAGGAATACTGGAGTGGGGTGCCATTTCCTACTCTGAGGGATCTTCCTCGCCTAGAGATTGAACCCATGTCTCATGCATTGGTAGTCAAATTCTTTACCACTGAAACATCAGGGAAGCCCATGTTTATCACTAGTATTGGTCGAGTCACCAGTACTGACAATTGCTCTGATCAATAAGTGAGGTCTTTGAACTCTTGCTCATGGAAGCTGGAGCCTCCCAAATACTTTTTCATTAAAAATCTTAAGTTCACACATTAGCGCTCTGTAGTTTTGGACAGAGAAAATTCTGCACTGCAGACGCATCAAGCAGAGATATCTGAATCTCTAAGCAGCTCACACAGAACTCATGTATGAAATCCTATTTTGTAATTTCTCTGACCAGCAGTGCAATAATGCGCTTGTCATCATCAGCCACTATTAGACATTTGCACTTTATAAAATTTTTAATGGATGTACAGCCTTCACAAGACAAATTTAACTTGCATTCCTGGTGTAATAGATAGAAATAAATTAACTATTAAATAGCGAGATTAGTTGCTTGTGGTGTTCAATTCAGAGTAAAATTTTAAAAAGACATCAATATTAAGAACAAGACTAGTTTTGAACTCACAGTGAAGGTTTTAAATGCCAGTAACTCACTGAATCAGGTGAACCATTTGATATCTGACAACTTTAAGGTGGTTTTAAACCACAGGAAATTGGAACATTAACTTTCTGGTAGTTACAAGCCATGATGGCCCTAAGAAATCACACAGTGTGTTTCAAATGACATGCTGCAGCTCATAATCCATATACCTGAGAGTAGAAGTAGCCAAAGCTTTTGTTGCTATTGCTTGTGTTTCAAAAGTTTGAATGTTTTCTCCTCCTTTTGCACTTGTACATAGAAATATATGCAGCCATAACGTGCTCACTGTATGAGGAGGGTCATTTCTTGAAATTAGTAAACAAGAAGCCACATTTGTTTTGTGATGCTGGTGTTCTTAGATTAAAAAGTTAAGTTTAAGATTGATATAAGCTTGGTGTCTTCTAAAATCTACCCAATAACAAGCAAATAGCATTTCTTAAAAGTAGGTGCACAGGTCTATTAAAAAAATGTCTCAGAAAATAATTTTCTTATATTGAAGAATCATTTGAAGAAAAGAGAATAATGT
>NW_011495086.1:6038756-6082932 GCF_000754665.1 Bison bison bison | reverse complement strand
AATAATGTTTTATGTATCATCTTCCTCTCCCACAGATTTTCCTCCATCTGAATACTTTA
Source organism: Bison bison bison (assembly GCF_000754665.1). Taxonomy (NCBI): domain Eukaryota; kingdom Metazoa; phylum Chordata; class Mammalia; order Artiodactyla; family Bovidae; genus Bison; species Bison bison. The sequence continues at coordinate 6,082,873 of NW_011495086.1, read as the reverse complement.
TTGTTATTTTTAAAGTTAACATTAGTATTGCCTTATACAAGCAAAGCTTTATAACCAATGAAATCTGATATTTCTCATTTATATTGTACAATTTCATTTTATATTTTACAAGAAAGAAGTGTGATATACTAAATCTCATAGTCTATTATTATGAAATTCCAGTAACAGTGAGTAGATTCCCATGCAGATCATGCCTGAAACTTAAGGACACTTTTCATCTCAAAATATATTAAATCCATTTTAAGGGGATATTTTAAGGGGCTTTTCCTCCTATAAAGATGAGGATGATGTTTCTTTAATACAATATTTTGGGAATAATGACTAAAACATTATGTATATGTGTACGTATATATGTATGTAAGTGTGTGTATAAATGTATGTATGTATTTATAATTAGACTAGGATCAGCATAGACAGAGAAAAAACACTTTATTTAGTAGGCTTAGGGTTCTAGACCACTGATAATGTTGGGTAATTGGCATTTATTTTGTTTTTCTGGGAGTTATTTTGCAGTTTAGCAAAAAGAGAGGAAGAAAGGGACTACTTTCCGAAAACGCTTTGAAACACGGAAGGAAATAGCAATAAATTATTATCAGAGAATATTGTTTTCTTTTTACGTTTGAAAGTTGGAAAAAGACTTTCCATCACAAACAACAATGTTTACATGATGGTTAGAAAATATCTATTTAACTTCAAGACTATTACTTGCTACATATTCACTTCTTAGAGAAGATTTTAGACTATTTTTATTTTCACACCTTTAAAGCCCAAAATGCAGCATATATTTTTGCAAGACAGAACAGAAACTATTGCCTCACAGTCTGCAATATGTCTTTGAATATTAATTTTAAGACTGAATTTTTTAAATACACAACGGAAAGCAAAAAATATTTAGGAGCAGTGAATAGTAATTTTTGTAGAAGAAAGTGTCACAATATTTTTAACCCAACAGAGCAAAGTACCATTACTAAAAATAAAAAAAAAAAAATTAAAAGCAGATTTCTCTTATTAATATTTTTGGCACACAATGAAATGTTTATTCAATAAAATGTTTTATGCCAATGAATATGAAAATTTTCAATTTTGCCAATTATTATACTTCAAATTATTTGAAAGCCAAAGGCATCCTGTAAAACTATATTGTTGTATATTTTCAGTTTACAGTCACTAAATATTAGCTTAGTGCTTCTTGGATATAAACATTACATTAATTCTAAATAGAATGGCTCAATTTAAAGAAGGGGTCACATTAGATTAGTTCCATAGCCAGTTCATAGCTATGCTCTCCCAAGAAGTCCACCTGAATCACACAGCCCTGGAGCAAGCCACCTTTAGTGGCCTTGCTGAAAAAGCAGAGTTTAATCAACTCTGATAGATGAGTCCACCTGGGCATTTTGGAAGACTCTGCATAACTGTCAATGAAGATGAAAAATTATTGGCAGAAAGGACACCAGGCAGAGATTTACCTACAGAGAAAGATCAGAATAGTAATAAGACTTGTTCAGTCACTCAGTCATGTAAACTCTTTATGCCCCCATGGATTGCAGTATGCTAGGCTTCCCTTCCCATCATCATCTCCCAGAGCTTGCTCAGACTCATGTCCATTGAGTTGGTGATGGCATCCAATAATCTCATCCTCTGTTGTTCCCTTTTTCTCCTATTTTCAGCCTTTCCCAGAAGCAGAGTCTTTTTCAGTGAGTCAGCTCTTCATATCATGTGGCCAAAGTATTAGAGTTTCAGCTTCAGTATCAGTCTTTCCAGTGAAAATTCTGGGTTGATTTTCTTTAGGATTGACTGACTTGATCTCCTTGCAGTCAAAAGGGCTCTCAAGAGTCTTCTCCAACACCACAATTCAAAAGCATCAGTTCTTCAGTGCACAGCTTTCTTTACAGTCTGACTTTCACAACCATACAAGACTACCAGAAAAAAACATAGCTTTACCTAGATGGACCTTTGTTGGCAAAGTCATATCTCTGCTTTATAGTATGCTAAGTTTTTTTATAGCTTTTCTCCCAAGGAGCAAGTGTCTTTTAATTTCATGGCTGCAGTCACCATCTGCAGTAATTTTGGAAACCAAGAATATAAGTCTGTCACTGTTTCCATTGTTTCCCCTTCTACTTGCTATGAAGTGAGTTGACTGGATCGCATATTAGTTTTCTTGAATATTGAGCTTTAAGCCAACTTTTTCACTCTCTCACTTTCATTAAGAGGCTCTTCAGTTCTTCTTCACTTTTTGCCATAAGGGTGGTGTCATCTGCATATCTGAGGTTATTGATATTTCTCCTGGCAGTCTTGATTCCAGCTTGTGCTTCATCCAGCCTGGCATTTAATATGATGTACTCTGCATATAAGTTAAATAAGCAGGGTGACAATATACAGTCTTGACATACTCCTTTCCCAGTTTGGAACCAGTCCATTCTTTCCTGTCCAGTTCTAACTGTTGCTTCTTGACCTGTATACTGGTTTCTCAGGAGGCAGGTAAGATGATCTGGTATTCCAATCTCTTCAAGAATTTTCTACAGTTTCTTGTGATCCACACAGTCAAAGGCTTTAGCATAGTAACAACCTGGTACCAAATACAGTCTTTATTTAAAGTAGCAGTGGTAAGGTTACTTAAATTACCAGATTTATAAGAATTCTGTTCATGATTAAAAAAAAAGAAAAGATTCACATTATTATTATATTTGCATGCTTGTGTGTGCTTAGTCACTTCAGTTGTGTCCAATTCTTTGTGACCCTATGGATTGTAGCCTGACAGGTTCCTCTGTTCATGCTATTCTCCCTGCAAGAATATTGCAGTGGGTTGACATGCACTCCTCCAGGTCATCTTCCCAATCCGGGGATCAAACCTGCATCTCCTGCATTGCAAACAAATTCTTTATTCACTGAGCCACCTGGGAAGCCCTTTCAAGTGTGCATAAGTGGTCACATATCTTTGGAGATCAGCATTACAAAAGTCAGAGTAAAGTTGGTTTGTGAAGTATGACAGAAGACTCTGAGTTGCATTGATTGAACAACTACACATAACTAGACAAGGGGACCATGTGTTTTGCTTGTTTTAGGTATGGATTTAGGGTTGCTGTCTCTGAGATGTTACGTGCACACTTAACCATCCATGAAAACAGCAGAGGAAGTTTCTGTTTTGCTTTTCATAGTCCTTTTCCTTGACTTCTTTAGAGTTTTCACAGCAGAGGGCCATTAGCTCTATCTTGAACCACAGTGTTTTGTTTTTTTTTTTTTTTAGTTTCTATGACAACAGTACTCTTCAATGTGAGTTTTACCTGTCTAGTCACTTCTCTTTTTCTTGTTTTTCTGTCTCTCCTTGACCAATGAATGTTTTTAGTTTCTGGTTTGTTTGTATTTTTCTTTTGCTGTTTATACACTTTGGCTTGTGAGCCCTCTACTTTTATCTCTCTGCTGTCTTTCTTAGATTATATCATCCAGACCATGTTCTTTAAAATTGTGTATAATTCCATAGATAGATAGATGTAGATATAAACTCAATATTTTTTTGCATATCCTATGTATACAGCCAACTTCATATTTGACATCTCTGTTTAGAGGCATGACAAGCATTCACAAGTATTTAGAGAGGTGCTGATTTAACTATGAATTTTTTAAAATTATTATTAAACTTTTGACCGTCACATCTGTTCCTTCTTTGGTCTTCCATTATCAGCTATCTTCCCATGCCATCAACTTATGATTTATCAAACCTCTATTTTGTTACTAATTTCTATTCATTTAACCTCACCCCAAATACCTTAAACACATATATACTTGAGAATACATTAAGAGCATACATATTTCTCTGATCCACACTACCAAAGTCAATGACATCAATCGCTGTTAGCTACATAGGCACAATGTTTTCTTTTTTTTTGTCTTTTTAAAAACTGCATAGGCACAATGTTTTCTGATTAATTCTCCATGATCTGCACTTGTCCATTTACATCTGTTCTCCATACATTATTCTGAGACATCTTCTAAAAATGTTAGTGTGTGTATTACTATTATTATTAATGTGTGAATGCTGCATGACAAGTCACTTCAGTCATGTCCAACCCTTTGTCGGACCCAATGGACTGTAGCCTACCAGGCTCTTCTGTCCATGGGATTCTCCAGGCAGGATACTGGAGTGGGTTGCCATGCCCTCCTCTATTAATAATATGTCTTCATTATTATTATTATTATTAATATTTCTTAAAATCTTAAAGATCTTCCAGACAAATCACACTCTTCAATGAGATCTAAACTGGTTTCCTACCTTACCCTTGCCCCACCTCTCATGTAACTGTCCTCTAGCTGATTTTTTTTTCTTGTCACACTTGACCATGTGAAGTATCTTTATCCAGATGTTCCCACCCCACTCTCATCATACTCTTTGCATGACAACTAATTATTAACTTTCAATCTGTAGCTTAGTACTTTTTAGAAAAGCTTTCCTGCTAATGTACCAATACACTTTGCCTCTGTCATCTCTCTTAACATACAAAGCTTTGCTTTTTTATAACTAACCTGAATTTTTGTCTCTTTCTGCTATTGGAGGTTAAGCTCTAACTTTTATTTTATTTTATTTTTTATGTGAGAGTCCAGTAATGGGAGCAAATCATCAGCCTTTATATCTTGAAACTGATGCAGTATCTGCCCATCATATGTCAGAACTTTTTAAATTATATAGACAAGCAGAGAGAAGGGAGTAAAATGAGACACACAGTACTTAAGAGAACTTTCTGTTTAAAAGATGAAAAATGATTTTTCTCATTCAATCAGTATTTATTGAATGACCACAAAAGTCAGGTTATTGACGATCCTTAACATTCTGCAAAATATACATAAATATTACCATTTAAAAATTTTAATTGACGGATAATTGCTTTACAGTGTTGTGTTAGTCTGCCATATATCAACATGGATCAGCCATAGGCGTATGCATGACCCCTCCCTCTTGAACCTCACTCGACTTCCCTCCCCAATCCACTCCCCTAGGTTGTCACAGAGCACTGGTTTTGAGCTCTCTGCACCATATAGAAAATTTCCACTGGTTTTCTATTTTGCACATGGTAATATATATGTTTCAATATTATTCTTTTAATTTGTCTCTTCCTCTCATTCCCCCATGTGTTCACAATTCTGTTCTCTGGGTCTGCGTCTCCCTTGCTGCCATGAAAATAAGTTCAGAAAGATGAGCAAAGATGTTTTTAGAGAGTATTTCCTTTGAAAAATGAAAAGGCTGCTTATTACAAAAGGAAACAATATATCTAAAATGTAATTAGAACAATTTCATTATTTATGAATGTCTCTTATTAAATTAACAGAGAATACCCTACTTATTTTAAAAATATTCTTTAAGTGCAATATGCATACATAAAAATACATAAGTGTATGGTTCAAAATAAATATCCCTGCATGACCAATACCCATCAAAAAGCAAAATCAATATATCACTTCTTATGCTTTCTTTCGCTCATTATCTAGTTCCATGGATAAACTAGGCACACATTTATGGGCATAGAATTTGTTTGTTTGCTTGTTTGACTCTAAAACTTTTGTTAATTTTTGCATAGAAAAGTAATACACCTTTGTGTTGTAGAAAATGGAGAAAATACGATAAATGATCAAAGGAAATAAAATTCACTCCCTGAGAAATATTCTGGTATAAATCTTTCTGTTTTAATGATGTGCATCTAATTTGTAAAACAAAACAGTGGTACTACTTTTAACAACATTTCATAATGAACATTTGGTAGTTAAATCTTAGCATCAGTTCAGCTACTCAGTCGTGTCCGACTATTTGGGACCCCATGGACTGCGGCAGGCCAGGCTTCCCTGTCCATCACCAACTCCCAGAGCTTGCTCAAACTCATATCCATCGAGTCTGTGCTGCCATCCAACATCTCATCCTCTGTCATCCCCTTCTCCTCCTGCCTTCAATCTTTCCCAGCATCAGGTTTTTTTTCCATGATTCAGTTCTTCATATCAGGTGGCTAAAGTATTGGAGCTTCAGCTTCAGCATCAGTCCTTCCGATGAATATTCAGGACTTATTTCCTTTACGATTGACTGGTTTGATCTCCTTGCAGTCCAAGGGACTCTCAAGAGTCTTCTCCAATGCCACAGTTCCAAAGCATCAATATTTTTTAAATTATTCTTTTCTTTTTAAATTATTTTATTTTAAACTATATGTGTGTATATATATAAATACTGCATGATATATATATGGCATGAGATTTGCTATTTTAACTATGTTACAAAATACAATTGAATGGTGCTAAATGTATTTGCAATGTTCTGCAACCATCACTCATGTTCATTTCCCAAAAGTTTTCATCACACCAGATAGAACTCTGTGCCATTTAGCAAATACTTTTCATTCTGCATTTCCCCTCAGCCTGTGGTAGCTTCTAATCTATTCTCTATCTCTATGTATTTTATTAGTTTAGATATTTCATATAGGTACAGTCATACAGTATCTGTCCTTTTCTGTCTGGTTTATTGCACTTAATCTAATATTTTCAGGGCTTATCCATATTTCAGGGCATGTCTCAGAATTTCACACCCTTTCATGGCTGATTAATGTTCCACTGTATGCATATATTGATTTTGTTATTTACCTAAATGAAATCATATTAATTTTCTCTTATGTGTCTGGTACTTTTGTTCAATATTATATTTGAGATATCTGGCTGTATTTCTACATCATTAGTAGAATTTATTTTGATTGCCATAAAGTATTCCCTCATGGAAATAGCATATTTTCTTATTTCACTGTTGAGCATTTGGGCAAATTACAAATTTGGACCACTATGACTATTATATGGAGAAGGCAATGACACCCCACTCCAGTACTCTTGCCTGGAAAATCCCATGGATGGCGGAGCCTGGTAGGCTGCAGTCCATGGGGTCGCTAAGAGTCGGACACGACTGAAGCAACTTAGCAGCAGCATAACTATTATGCTATGTCTTATGGTAAACATATATATTTTTTTTTCTGAAAGATGTAAACTTCAGTGTGAAATTTCTGATCATATATTCTGTTTCATTAGGTACATGCAATGACCTTCCCAATTTACTTGTATCAGTGTACTCTCCCACCATCACAGGGGATTCCAGCTCTCCTACCACCTCACCAAACTTGTCATTTCTTGTTCATTTTGCTATTCAATTGAGTGGGTAGTAGTATATCGTTGTGGTTTCAGTTTGTCTTTTCTTCATAAAGTTGTCAATACCTTGTCTTTTGTCCAAGTACATGTTATCCTTTCTTTTTTCATACCCATGTCTTGAAATTCTTTGTACAGAATGAACATACTCTATTGAAGTTATGCACAGTATCATTATCTCTAATATCATGACTTGGTTTGTACTCTTTTAATTATGTCTTTTCAGAAATAGAAGCTTTAATCTTAATGCAATCCACATTTATCATATTTTTTCTCTTTAGGTTAGTACTTTTTGTTTTCTAAGAAAGCTTGGCCCACTCCAAGGCCCCAAAAATCTATTTTTATCTAAGTTATTATTGTTTACTTTTCACATCTAGATCTAAATCCATCTCAAATTAATTTTTTATATGGTATAAAGTAGTGGCCAAGGTAGATGCCCCTTCATGATGCATATCCAATTGACTTCATACTGAAGACACCATCTTTTCCTTCTAGTACTGTGTTAATTATCTTAATTATTAAATAGGATTTACATATACACTTCTATTTTTAGATTTGGAAAATGTTGATCTAAGAGCTCACATTTGATTATGTTACAGACTACAGTATGAAAGGCAGACCTGATTGAGAAAACATGCCAGTAGGGAATATGCATGTAGAGTACATAGAAAATTGTAATTGAAATAGAAGGGAGAGGAAAGATGGATAATAAGTATTTGAACCATAATTTCAATCTGATTTAAGAACAGCCTGGGTATAGAATATGACCAAGAAAGTAGAATAAAAAATTAACAATGAATAACTTTGACTGGTATAGCAAAAGAACAAAACTGATTTTAAAATGAATTTAATAAACATGATACAAGTTTTATCCATATTGTGTAAAGTTCCTGGTGAGCAACATAGATAGATGGTCCAGCCACAATTTGAAAAAAATACACTGAACTCAGATGAGTGGTCATTTGCATAGTGATGATTAATAAGTTTTGAAATTCTGGCAATAGAGAATTTAAACAGCCAAACAAGAATATTAATATAGCTATCTTCCTGGGATCCAGCCATTTTTCACAGAAAGTAATCAATATATGTAAATCTTATGACCATGAGACTGGGTACACATTATCTATTAAACAAAAATGAATTAAGTATGTTTTTATTTTTCATTTAATATTTCCCACATAAAACATTATGCATAGATTATTGTGCATAACTATAAAAGTAGGGATCTTATTTATAAATTTGCCTAATCATTTAAATTTCAAGCCTAATTCTATTTATTAAAACCTTAGTAGTGGAAAAAGTGCTATCACCCAAATGACAAGAGGCATTTTGTTTGCTATCACTCTTAGAAGAAATTGAACTGAAAATATTCCCATTCCTTGAGCAACTTTTAGCATGTGGGATTGATTTATGCATTATTAGGGTAGGCAGCTGCTCTATTAATGAGATTTAAGGACTCTAAGAAAGTCTCCCCTGAATAAATTAACTCCCAGTTGGATCTTTCTAAATTTCCAGCATTAGTGCTTCTCCCTGTGGGCTTTTTACAAGAGATGTATATAGAGAGCTAGGCATTACATTTCCTTGGAGATATAACACATTATCTAGCTAATGAATTAATAGAGAACAATCGGTTGCATTTACTACCTTGAAGCATATTTGTACCATAGATAGCCAGATTCTAAAGGGAACAGGAACGAAAGAAAAAAAAAAATGTGCATCATCAGCAGAGGAAGGAAAGTCAGAAAACTAAGAGACAGGACTTTTCATCTGGGTTTTGACGTTGTGCCAAGACAGACCACACAAAGAGAAGTGAAACTCCGGGTGTATGCATGTGCATGTATGCACAAATGGATGTGTACACATATGCTTATATACGTATGTGTACATACATGTGATGTGCTTTGTTTTGGTTAGTCACTCAGTTGGGTCTGACTCTTTTTGTAACCCCATGGATGGCAGCTCACCAGGCTCCTCTGTCCATGGGATTTCGCAGGCAAGAATACTGGAGAGGGTTGCCATTTCTTTCCCCAGGGGATCTTCCCAACATAGGGATTCAACCCTCATCTTCTGCATTGATAGGCAGATTTTTTTACCACTGAGCCACCAGGGGAACATTCACACATATATATTTGTTATTAATACTTGCATATTGTGTGTACTGTAATACCATTGGATTTATTCTCCCAACATATTATAAACCCTTATGATATCGGTATTTACCTAAAGCCTTGTAGTTTCTGAGTACGTATGCACATTGCAATTTTTGAGTATTTAGAAGCTCTACGCTATATCATTATGGCTCAAACAGTAAAGAAGTCTCCTGCAATCTGAGAGATCCTGGCTCAATCCCTAGGTTGGGACTATCCTCTGGATAAGAGAATGACACCCACTCCAGTATTCTAGCCTGGAGAATTTCATGGACGAAGGAGCCATGGATCAAAGAGTTGGACACAACTGAGTGGCTAACCCTTCACTTCAGAGGTCACAATATATCATAATTGAAAAATTTATCATGGAATTATACATAGCTATAAAAACAAATTTTACCTTATAAAATTTTCCTTGATTGCCTCTATTGTTTTATCTTTCCAGAATTTAAATTTAGTGAAGCTTTTCATTCTGGTCAAATGTACTCCTACATATCCCTCAATTCAGTTTTTAAAAATGTTTATTTATTTATTTGTTAGATGCGCTTGGTCTTTGTTGCTGTCTGCAGTCTTTCTCTAGGTGAGAGAAGCTAAGGCTACTCTCTAGTTGTGGAGCACAGGTTCTTGGGCACTCGGGCTTCAGTTGTTGTGGCTCACAGGCTCTAGAGCAAGGGCTCAGTAGTCGTGCTACATGAGCTCAGTTGTGCAGTGGCATGTGTGGTCTTCCCGGATCATGGATGGAGACCATGGATGGACCCCAGGTTCCCTGCAAGGTGTACTTCGCACCACTAGCCCACCAAGGAAGTCCCACAATTCATTTTCTTTTTTTTTTTTTCCACAATTCATTTTCAAATGATTTTCTGTTTAGTAGAAATGGATAGCAATTAGTCTTTTACAGGAATAGCAAATTTTTTGTTACAGGAGGATTATGACAAATTTAAAATCTCACAACTACTGGAAAATACCTTATTGTGCTGAATAAAAAAGGGATTTTTCTCTTCATTGTACATTCTGGTACAGCTATGCTGAGAAAATAAAACAAAGATAATAACATTTCTCAACACTCTATTTTCCTACTATTCCAATGACAATTCACTATAGCTTCTTTTTTCATATATCATTTTTCTCTGATAGAACTAATAATTTTGAAGGACTAGGTTTGAGAATTGGTTTACTACCCTCCTCCACCTATACTTTTTTTCCTTCAAGGTCTCATAAAGGCACATGGCCTTAAAGAGATCCCTATTAGTCATAACTTTCAAATTTATGTGCCTACATTTCAATTCTCTCTTGAGATCTCAACTTCCATCTTTACTTAATTGAACTACCTGTCCAGTTGCCAAAATTGAGAACTCCAGAAAGCTCTCTGTATTTTTCCACACCTTCAGCTCCCACTGTTCTTCCAATCTTCCCAATTACTGTAATTGACTGTCCTTTGAGGTGCCAAAGAAAAACCCAAAAGTCACTTAACATCTCTCTTTCCTTTTCCTACAATTTAATTAATTAACAAATCCTGTTGGAACCTTTTCATATGGGAGTGTCTTATCACCTCCTCTGTTCTTTGTTTAACTCAAGCTTCCCTTTTATCCAGCTTATACTATCCCCATATCTTACTACCTGGTTATGTCTATTTCACCTTCTTGTGTGCAGTGGCATGACGTCAGAAGAAAGCGTTTAATTCACTGCACAGATGAATGTTTGGCAGCAAGGATAATAATAGTGAGTCTAGAAGAACGGTTATCCTAAAAAATAAAAAAAATGGTAAACCTGCCATGGTGAAATGTTTGGTTATATTTTTGCCTGATTTAAATTGAAAGGCAAGTACTGAATCTTAAACTAAGAAGAAATTGTAACTTTGGGGATTCAGTTCAGTTCAGTTCAGTCGCTCAGTCATGTCCGACTCTTAGTGACCCCATGAACTGCAGCACAACAAGCCTCCCTGTCCATCACTAACTCTCGGAGTTCAACCAAAACCATGTCCTTCTAGTCGGTGACACTATCCAACAATCTCATCTTCTGTCGTCCCTTTCTCCTGCCCCCAATCCTTCCCTGCATCAGGGTCTTTTTCAGTGAGTCAGCTCTTCACATCAGGTGGCCAAAAGATTGGAGTTTCAGCTTCAACATCAGTCCTTCCAATGAATACCCAGGACTCATCTACTTTAGGATGGAATGATTGGATTTCCTTGCAGTCCAAGGGACTCTCAAGAGTATTCTCCAACACCACACTCCAAAAGCATCAATTTTTCGCCACTCAGCTTTCTTTATAGTCCAACTCTCACATCCATACACAACCACTAGGAAAACCATAGCCTTGATTAGATGGATCTTTGTTGGCAAAGTACTGTCTCTGCTTTTGAATATGCTGCCTAAGTTGGTCATAACTTTCCTTCCAAGGAGTAAGTGTCTTTTAATTTCATGGCTGCAATCACCATCTGCAGTGATTTTGGAGCCCCCCCGAAAAATTCTGCCACTGTTTCCACTGTTTTCTCATCTATTTGCCATGAAGTGATGGGACCAGATGCCATGATCTTAGTTTTCTGAATGTTGAGTTTTAAGCCAACTTTTTCACTCTCCTCTTTCACTTTCATCAAGAGGCTCTTTAGTTCTTCTTCACTTTCTGCCATAAGGGTGGTGTCATCTGCATATCTGAGGTTATTGATATTTCTCCTAGCAATCTTGATTCCACCTTGTGCTTCCTCCAGACCAGCATTTCTCATGATGTACTATGCATAGAACTTAAATAAGTAGGTTGACAATTTACAGACTCGAAGTACTCCTTTTCCTATTTGGAACCAGTCTGTTGTTCCATGTCCAGTTCTAGCTGTTGGTTCCTGACATGCATTTAGATTTCTCAAGAGGCAGGTCAGATAGTCTGGTATTCCTATTGCCAGGAGCCAGTGTGAGGAACTCTTCCCTTGGCAAAGGTCATGAGGAAGGAGGCTTGGCATACACAAAGGCGGGATCAAGCCTCAGGAGTCCCCCTGGAAATTCTTGAGCATCTACCCCCAAAACCAGAGTCTGCCTACTTTACTGCTTTGTGTTCTCACCTACACTTCTGACTTTATGGGGGGCTGTCCCCCACCACCTCTTTCAGAGAAGGAGTTAACTTAGAGCTCCAGTTAATAATAAATTCCTGGGCGTGACAGGAGTATTTCAACCTACAAACTCCTCTGAAGGTTCTCTAGCCTGCCTGACAGGTTTGTCTGGCCACATGTGATTGTTCACAGCCTCCCAACCATGAGAGGCACGAGATGCTTTAAACCTTCTAAAAACAGATTCTTTTGAGAAGTTAGGAAATTATTAGTGTAGTATAGTGGGCTGATTAGAAATTGTATTGGTGAAGGGTTTTTCATTTGTTGAGCCAATGTTTGCTGCTAAGTCTCCACATCCCCTGCCCTTATACACATTAATGAATATATAGAAGAAATAAGTATTAACTTTTGATATTAATCACGTTAGACCTTAGGCTAAGCAAATTCTTTTCTTAATTAGAACCCACTGCACCCTCATCCTATAGGAATGCAACTTTATCTGGTGCCTTCAAAAGGTGGCGCCTAGTTTAGGAATAAATCACCCCTGGAGAAATAAGTGTTCTGGTTGACTGACCACTATCACAAAGAAAGGGTGGTAAATTGTCAGCAGGCCCCCCTGGCCAGAAGATGATGTAACACCCCTAAAACCTTTGTGTACATTTGTATGAAGCACCTGATTTTGATAAAAGTTGGGACTGCTGACCCCACATGACTTTTGTATTACATCTCTGTGTATAAAAGCGGACCCTGGAAAATAAAGAATCAGATCAGTTCCTAGAAAGACTGGTCTCCCCATGTCATTCTTTCTCTCACCTTCTGGCTGAATTCCCATCTGGAGCGTGGAGGCTCGTCAAGCCTACTAATTATGTCTGGGCTTCTAAGATCTGACTGGGGAGGCCTTAGTGTCTCCTATCCTTGGGGAGAACAGGAGGATGCCTGCAGCCTATGTAGGTGACACAAATTCCTTGTCTTGGAATTTTATTGGCTTTCCACGTAAACCAAGTTATTCAGCCTCTTTTCTCCACTGAATTTTCTCACTGAGCTATCCTTATTTAACCACTCTTTATACCTTTAATTAACATTTAAATAAGCTATTGTTTCCTGATTGCCAACACCGTCACCGCTTCGAATTCCCTGGATCCACCAGGGCTGGACCCCGACATCCTATCTCTTTCAGAATTTTTTACAGAACTTTGGGGGTAAAGGGTAGAAAATCAGAATTTAGTATCATTTGAAACTTCAGTCAGTTTATACAATATGATGCAATAAAAAAGGGAACTCTTAGAATAAAAGAACAGTTTGGAATCAGACATGGTAGGAAAGAAGTAGAGAAATCTAGATATGCAGGTTTGAAAAAGGAGACCAAGTCTTACCCCAATCAATAAAAGGTGAAGCTGAGAATCTCTTTGAGCTCTGTGATGAAGACTTGTGATGAATCCAAAAATCATGTGGCCACCATGTGTGTGCTTGCTAATTCACTTTGGTTGTGTCCTACTCTTTGCAAGCCTATGGACTGTAGACCACCAGGCTCTTCTGTCCATGGGATTCTCCAGGCAAGAACACTGGAGTGGGTTGCCATGCCTCCTCCAAGGAATCTTCCCAATTCAGGGTTTGAACTCCTGTCTTTTATGTCTCCTGCATTGGCAGGCATGTTCTTTGCCACTAGCTCCACCTGAAAAACCTCATGGCCATAACACCCATTGAAAACATTAATGAATAGATTGTTTCTTTCCAGTAAGTTTTATCAATTAAGTACAATGCTCATGGAAAAGAAGCTAATGTTGTGGTTCTCCCAAATAAACAACAAATTCTGGGGAAAATCATTAAAGAGAGAGAGGATGGTCACACATATACTCATTGTCTTTCTTTTTAATAGAGTTGACTAAACATAGTTCAGTCCTTGAGTCAGATGTAATGTGGAAGAATCTGGAACAAAGGAGATTTGGGACTATGGAGCACACTCTACCATCCTATCACAAATAATTCCCATTGCTGTTGTAATACATGCTGTCCATCTTTCGATGGCCAGCACCTCCTTTGAGGTCTTCATCAGCTGTGGAAGGACACTCAGTCTCCATTTGAGGCAAGCCAGACATGGGGGAATTAACATTCTCTGGGAGCAACCCACAGGCAACAATATATAATAGCTCGTGTATAGATATTCCATCAGTATTGCTTCTCAGGGTATTCCCTCAATGGAATTAAGCTCCAGTTAAACTTTCTCCACTAGATAAAGTTGCACTTGCTCCTGGATTTACATATCTCATTTCTCATTCCCTGTTGGTATTTTCTGAAAACAGTTCTTTATGAACTATTTCAATCCTTTTGTCAAGGACTGATTCTGGAAAAATCTAGATCTTGACAATCAATAAAGGAAGTGGTCCTAGAGAGAAAAATGTCAGGATGGAATTTTGGAATTGCACACATCTTGTCAGTCAGTTAGGAGCAAGAACCGTATTACTGCTAGTGAATGCTAGTGTAGTGAATCTAAAAGTAACATGAAGCAAATTGGGTTGTGATATACTCAGATAGGAATGTTTTGACTCATATAACATGCAGCATTTAAGAAGTTGTGAGCGGTGTTAACAATATGAACTTACTGATCGTTTTAAATCAAAATCTGGAAATAAGTGTGGAGAAATATCAATAGTGAGACTCTGGGAATGGTATCTTGCTCCACAAAGTTTTTGAATCTGTCTTTACTTCGGTAGGAAGTTTAAAAATCAGGAAGTTAGGCTAAAAGTAGACCAAATCCATCTAATCAGAAATTGGCATTATTCAGATTTGGGTTTCAGTCTTCATGTGAGCTTGTCTAGTTCTGATTTGCTTAGCTTGCTTTACCTTCAAGCAAAAGTACTTTCATTTGCTCTTGTGTACCAGGAACATTGTGATGGAATTCCAGTTGAGCTATTTAAAACCCTAAAGAAGATGCTGTGAAAGTGTGCACTCAATATGTCAGCAAATTTGGAAGACTCAACAGTGGCCACAGCATTGCAAAAGGTCATTTTCATTACAATCTCAAAGAAGGGCAATGCCAAAGAATGTTCAAATTACCATACAATTGCACTCATTTCACATGCTAGCAAGGTAATGCTCAAAATCCTTCATGTTAGCCTTCAACAGTATGTGAACCGAGAACTTCCAGATGTACAAGCTGGATTTAGAAACAGCAGAGGAAACAGAGATCAAATTGCCAACATTCTTAGGATCATAGAGAAAGCAAAGGGATTTCAGAAAAACATCTATTTCTGCTTCATTGACTATGCTAAATAAATACCACCTTACCTGACTCCTGAGAAATCTGTATGCAAGTAAAGAAGCAACAGTTAGAACCGGGCATGGAAAAATGGACTGGTTCAAAATTGGGAAAGGAGTATGTCAAGGTGTCACCCTATTTATTTAACTTCTATGCACAGTACATCATGTGAAATGCTTGATGAATCACTAGCTGGAATCTAGATTCCCAGGAGAAATATCAATAATCTCAGATATGCAGATGATATCACTAATGGCAGAAAGCAAAGAGGAGCTAAAGAGCCTTGGTGATGAGAATAAAACAGAGAGTGGAAAAGCTGGCTTTAAAGTCAACATTCATAAAACTAAGATCATGGCATCTGGTCCCATCACTTCATGGCAAATGGAAGAGGAGAAGCTGGAACCGGTGACACATTTTATTTTCTTGAGCTCTAAAATCACTGCAGACAGTGATGGCAGCCATGAAATTAACAGATTCTTGCAGCTGGGAAGGAAAGCTATGTCAAACCTAGACAGATTCTTTAAGAGACGTCACCTTGCCAGCAAAGGTCCGTACAGTCAAAGCTATGGTTTTTCCAGTAGTCATGTACAGATGTAAGAGTTAGACCATAAAGAAGGCTAAGTGACTAAGAATTGATACTTCTGAACTGTGGTGCCACGGAAGACTCTTGAGAGTCCTTTCGACTGCAGATCAAACCAGTCAATCCTAAAGGAAATCAATTCTGAATATTCATTGGAAGGACTGATGCCGAAGCTGAAGCTACAATATTTTGGCAACCTGATGGGGAGAGCTGACTTTTTTGGAAAAGACCCTGATGCTGGGAAAGATTGAAGGCAGGAGAAGGGGATGACTGAGATGGTTGGATGGCATCACGGACGCAATGGACATGAGTTTGAGCAAACTGCAGGAGATAGTGAAGGACAGGGAAGCCTGGTGTGCTGCAATCCGTGAAGTCTCAAAGAGTCAAACATGAATTAACTATTAAATAACAAAGCAACATCCAGGCATGTTATTCTTAGAAAATCTTGAAATTTAACTTTAGATTTCATGGGCCTCCAAAAGCCTTGTTAGTCTTCTCAGGCTTTCAGGGCATTTTGTAGATCAGTGAACTTCTCCGTGGGAAATAGAGATTGAACTTATTTGCCACTTTCTTTCTTTTGATGCTCTTGCTACCTAACATCTACGAGACAAATATTTTAGAAGCTCCCTGATGAGTTAAAAGAAATATTTTGTATATTTTAAACAGGGTTTCCAGCTGTTCATGCTTGGATGGGCGATTTGCTAAAAGTTTCACTCTAGAAGAGAGAAGTACATATAAATATATCTAAATATACAAGTTTAAATAAAGATCATCATTAATATATACAACATATTACTAAAGAAGGATATAAATCTTACCTTTCCTCAGAAACTGGACAGTTACTGCATTAAATCTGTTTTCACGATGACTTATACTACTTTATCAATATCTGCGCAACTTAGTAATTCTTTCTAGAAGTAGGTACCAGGATAATGCAATAAGAATGTAAGCGCTTTAGTTATACTTCTTGAGTTCAAATCCTAGTTCTAAATTTTTCTAGTTTTATTACCTAAAGCAAATGAATAACTTTCCATTCATTCTATCATGTTCTTTATTTTTCAAATGAGGATAATAAAAGTCCTATTAACCTGATTGCTTTTGAACAATACTTAAATAACATAACACAGAAACATCACTTCAAATAGTGCCTGACACATGGTAAGAACACTTTAACTACAGGCAAGCTATTAGTAATTGTATATGAATATTGTCTGCTACAAAAACAATTTTTAAGTTGTAACATTTAAAAATATTACATTTATTTGATGAGTATAAATACCTTTATCAATTCTAACTTTTGTTAGATGAATTAATTGATCACATATATTAACCAATTTTCTTTTTTAAACGAGCGCATTTCTGGTATTTTTAAAAGCAGAACTATTAGTTATACGTAACTAAAACACACAAAATTTAAAATCTCATTAAATTATAGAAGTGATGAATATATATATATAATATTTACCAAATAAAACATATTATTTTTTCTAAAATAATGTCCGTTCTGGTGTTAAAACCCATCAATAGGTTGATGGGTTTTAACACCAGAACGGACATTATTTTAGAAAAAATAATAGTGTTTAATAAGCCCAGGCAGTACCTGACGATCTTTCTCTTATGTTACCTCTCACAGAACTTCTGGATGCCTGCACATTCCATGGAAATTAAAAACTGATCAAAGTGGGCAAACACAGAGATGCTCAGAGCCTGAAAATACAGTGGGGTCACATCCTCACTTGTCTTCGTGGTGGGTCTGTGTTAACATCACTTGTCTTTATAATTGTATACTGTAACTGATGCAAAAGTTGAAATGAATAAAAACTATTGTGTCTTCTCAGAAAAAAATAAATAAATAAACAACCAGGATATCCGGTATTATACATCCTCCAGTCATGCTTCTGTGGTTTCATGTCACTTTGGTTTTGGGTGACTCCCTTCCGTTATGGCTAAAATATTGGCCAATGGCTAAATATATTCTACAAAAAGAAAACTATTTCAATAGAGATCAAACTTCTTGGAGTGCTGCTGTTGCTGCTGCTAAGTTGCTTCAGTCGTGTCCGACTCTGTGCGACCCGTAGACGGCAGCCCACCAGGCTCCCCTGTCCCTGGGATTCTCCAGGCAAGAACACTGGAGTGGGTTGCCATTTCCTTCTCCAATGCATGAAAGTGAAAAGTGAAAGTGAAAAGTGAAAGTGAAGTCACTCAGTCCTGTCTGACTCTTCGCGATCCCATGGACTGCAGCCCACCAGGCTTCTCCGCCCATGGGATTTTCCTGGCAAGAGTTCTGGAGTGGGGTGCCATTGCCTTCTCCTTCTTAGAGTGCTACAAACTATAATAATAATATATTAATTTGTGAATGTTTAATGACTTTGCCTTTATATTTGACATATCTTAAAATACTATTTAAAATAAATAATTTGGGGCTTCATAAATGACAGTCCATCTTAAATGACATAATTCTGTATTTGCTTATGATAAACTTTCCCTTTTCTCTCTATGGAAGTGACAAAACTAAGAAGATTTTGAGATTGTTAGTATATTATGTCTTGTCACCATATACAAAATTTCAATCTCTTCTGAATTTACAAGCATAGCAATTGTCCTTAAGAACTTTTTCTCTTAAGAAGCAAATTCTTAGATATACCTTCTACTCTTAACAGTGTTTAAGAGACAGGATTTTTTATGTGAACTCACTAGTTGCTATGAATAACAAATAAAATAGCAAAAACCAACCAAAACATTTATATGTTATCCCTTTTGGAACTATATTAATAATATCTTAAAACAGAAAATTAAAATTTTCTTTTTAGCTGCCTTTATTATTTTATGTTGCCTATATAAATTAATACGAAGAATTCAACAAAGATAGTATATATTTAAAAATAACATTTTTATAAGTTTCTTTTTACTACTACTACTGATTAATATGTGGAATAATTATCTGAATTTTAAAGTTTTATTTTGATAATCTTGTTTAAAGTTATTCAAATGGATTTGAATTTATAATTACTGTGTATCTATTCATATAAATTTTTCCTATTGGAATCTCATTGGTCAATTTTAGAGAAAAGTTATGAAAAACACACTTAAATTCTCTATTATATCCATTATCTCTACATACTTATGAGATTAATCAAAGATACATACATTTTACTGGTAATTTCTGACCATCTATGCTAATGAAGAGAAACATTAGTGGGAATCACATCTTCTGAAGGGTAAGCTCTCACTGAAGTTCTTTCCTTAATAATCAGCTTTCAGCTGATATTCTAAGTTATAGGAATAGGAAAAAAATTTAAAAAGCATGATATTGATGGAATTATTAATATTAAATTGCATAATGTCAACTTTCATTTCCAAAAGCAACCCTTTCTTATTTCTAATCTGTATAAACTATTTAAAGAAAAACTGCTTGGTCTTTTTGAAGGCCCATGCTTAACTACTAATGGGAGTGTAAAATTATTTTGAGGGACAATTTAAAATCTCAATTTTTTAAAATATTCAAATTCAGTGCTTAGGTATCTAATATATAGGCATCATCAGGAATACTCATAAAGTTTTCCATAGATAATTTGGTATGGTTAATGCATAACCTCTTGAAAATAATTGTTACAACAAATATTACTCAATCCATAAGATGCATATTAATTTTCTGAGTTTGCTATTACAAATCATCTTAAACTGTGTAGCTTAAAACAACAGAAATTTATTTTCTCACATGTCTGGAACCCTGGAAACCATGGCGTTGGCAGGAATGCTTCCTTGCAAGGACTCAGAGAAAACCTGTTCCATGCCTCTCCTAGCTTCTGGGGCAGCTGCAATTCTTGGTTTTTAGATGCATGGTTCCAGTCTCAGCCTTGATCTTCACAATGCTTCCTCTCCTGTGTGTCTCTGTGTCTTTTCTTCTTTCTTCTAGGATATGTGTCTTTGAAATTGAGACTGATCCAGTTAATTGATGATGATCTCATATCAAGATTCTTAACTAAATTACATCTGTAGAGACTTTTTTTTCCAAATAATGTCACATTCATGGGACATATATTTGGGAGTCTATTATTCAGTCAACCACAGAAAGTAATATAATACAGACTTTAAAGTGTTGAGTAATATTTAACAATAAGCAAAAATCGTTACTGTAAAGTATTCCATTAAAACAGATATAGACTATAAATACACTATCTTTTACATACAGATGTGTGTAATATGTTACTGAGTACCTTATGTTAATTATTGGAGGGCAATACAAAGAAATTATACTAACACAATATGTTATATTATAATGGGTGACCTTAAAGCAGTGAGGATTATAGGTGTATTTTTCCCTTTGTGCCTTCCAAATGTTCTCAAAAGATGGTGACTAACTTTTATAGTTGTTTTCACTGTGTCACTCAGTCATGTCCTACTCTTTGTGACCCCATGGACTGTAGCCTGCCAGACTCCACTGCTCATGGGATTTCCCAGAATACTGGAGTGGGTTGCCATTTCCTACTCCAGGAGATCTTCCTGACCCAGGTATTGAACCAACATCTTCAAGTCTCCCTCACTGCAAGTGGATTCTTTACCCCTGAGCTATCAATACATTACAAATTAATAAACTGGCATATATTTTCAGGAGCATTCACTTTACTCATTTGATTAATTTCAAAACAAAGCAAACACAGCACAATATGCTTAATTTTGGTCACAAACATAGTAAACAGTCAAATCACAAGGAAAGACTAGAAGCTGTTTCATATTGCTTGTGACCACTCTGTGAAATATATTTGTCCCTACAACTTAATTCTCTTTAAAATTACTGTAATTTTGAGGTCCCATTTGAAAGTTAGAAACCTTGTGACAGTAATCTATTTGTCAGTTCAATAAAAATACTTTATAATGAGAGTTCAATGTTACGCACAATAAAACTACTTTTGGATTTTTGATGATACTTGTAAACCTGACTATTTTTCTGAATGAAAAATTTGCATATGAAGTTCATCTTTATTTGAATAATTTATGTGGTTTTATTGCTCTACACACTTTTCATCATTCTGCAAACCAACCAGGAGCAGAAGACATAGGCTCAAGTCCAGTCCTTTTGGAATATAGGAGAGGTGATCTCAGACAGTTTGTTTCTGCATTAATAAAACAAGAATAACATTTGTTGAACTTTGTAGGAGTCAAAATGTACCATTACTTAATTCTTTTCTAGTTTAAACTTAATAAAGAAGTATGAGAAGAGGCAAATGTCGATGAAGTGTAATTCATAATAGTAATAAATTTAATTGAATGAAATAGTTTAGAAAATCTTTCAAATGGATGT
The DNA here is from genome assembly GCF_000754665.1 of Bison bison bison. Classification (NCBI taxonomy): domain Eukaryota; kingdom Metazoa; phylum Chordata; class Mammalia; order Artiodactyla; family Bovidae; genus Bison; species Bison bison. The sequence continues at coordinate 6,061,398 of NW_011495086.1, read as the reverse complement.
GCTAACAATTTCTTCTAAAGTCAACTCCATCACATCACAGTTATGTCTAATGCAAAGTCTGATCCAACAAGTTTACATTAGCACCCATAAAAGAAAAGAAGCTACAAAGTATGTGCCTGGAGAATGGATTCTTTTTTTTTTTTTTTCTAATTTTATTTTATTTTTAAACTTTACATAATTGTATTAGTTTTGCCAAATATCAAAATGAATCCGCCACAGGTATACATGTGTTCCCCATCCCGAACCCTCCTCCCTCCTCCCTCCCCATACCATCCCTCTGGGCCGTCCCAGTGCACCAGCCCCAAGCATCCAGCATCGTGCATCGAACCTGGACTGGCAACTCGTTTCCTACATGATATTTTACATGTTTCATTGCCATTCTCCCAAGTTTTCCCACCCTCTCCCTCTCCCACAGAGTCCATAAGACTGTTCTGAGTTGGTCTGTATTCAGTGTCAGTGGTTTGGATGTTCAGTCCTGTTCAGCACTTTTACAACTCCTTAGGCTGGGGTCTGCCAGGTTCCTCTGTTCTTGGAATTTACCAGGCAAGAACACTGGAGTGGATGCCGTTTCCTCCACCAGGGAATTGTCCTTATCTTCCTGACCCATGTCTCTTGCATCTCCTCCACTGACAGGCAGATTCTTTACCACTGTACCACCTGTTTGAATTCAGTTCACTCTCTCAGTCCTGCCCAACAATTTGCAATCCCACAGACTGCAGCCTGCCAGGATTCCCTGAGCATCACCAACACCCAGAGCTTGCTGAAACTTATGTCCATCGAGTTGGTGATGCCATCCAACTATCTGATCCTCTGTTATCCCCTTCTCCTCCTTCGCTCAATCTTTCCCAGCATCAGGGACTTTTCTGACAACCAGCCCTTCTCATCAGGTGGCCAGAGTATTGGAGTTTCAGCTTCAACATCAGTCCTTCCAGTGAAATTCAGGACTGATTTCCTTTAGGATGGTCTGGTTTTATCCTGTTGCAGTCCAAGGGTCTCTGAAGAGTCTTTTCCAAAACGATACTTCAAAAGCATCAATTATTCAGTGTTCATCTTTATGTATAGTCCAAATCTCACATACATGATTACTGGAAAAACCAGCTTTGACTAGATAGACCATTATTGACAAAGTGATGTCTCGGCTTTTTAATATGCTCTCTAGGTTGGTCATAGCTTTTCTTCCAAGGAGCAAGTGTCTTTTAATTTCGGGGCTGCAGTCACCATCTGCAGTGATTTTGGAGCCCAAGAAAATGAAGTCTATCACTGTTTCCATAGTTTCTCCATCAATTTTCCAGGAAATGATGGGGCCAGATGCCCCATGATCTTCTTTTTTGAATGTTGAGTTTTAAGTCATTTTCACTCTTCTCTTTCAGCTTCCTCAAGCTCTTTAGTTCTGCTTGTCTTTCTGCAATAAGAGTGGTATCAGCTGCATAGCTGAGGTTATTGATATTCTCCCAGCAATCTTGATTCTAGCTTGTACTTCATCCAGTCTGGCATTTCACATGATGTACTCTGCATATAAGTTAAATAAACAGGGTGACAATATACAGCCTTGACATACTCCTTTCCCAATTTGGAACCAGTCTTTTGTTCCATGTCAGGTTCTAACTGTTGCTTCATGACCTACATACAGATTTCTCAGGAGGCAAGTATGCTGGTATGCTGTTCCCATCTCTTTAAGAATTTTCCATAGCTTGTTGTGATTCACATAGTCTAAGGTGTTAGCATAGTGAATGAAGCAAAAGTAGATTTTTTTTTAATTGTCTTGCTTTCTCTATGATAGAGATCTCTATAATCTCTATGATTGAGCCACGAGACTCATCTGTGATACTCTGGATCTAGGGAGGGACACAAGTTGGTGCCATGGAAATCACTACCCATGTCCTGCAAAGAGCTACCCCCAAAGCCAGGATGTGTACTTTCGGGACCTGTACCAGTTGTTAAAATACTGCGATGCTTCCACACCAAATAGCTGTTGCCCCACTGATATGGCCACTCCAACTCCTCTCCAGTACCCCTGGCCTTCCCACTCTCCAGCGACCAAAGGGTTGACACCTGGCCCAGCTGAGCTCTACCTCAGGGCCAGTTCTGACTGGTCAGTGCACATGCCACTTCTTACAATTGTACTGTCACCCACTTCTGAGAGCTCTTCTGTCCCCAGACCCAAGGACCCCACTCACTGGGGTGGGGCTTTCATCCAAATACCAGAGGGCTGGTGGGCCCACGTTACCCACACGGGAGAGACCTTACAGCCAGCCTTACCCCATGAGAACTCATCACCATTACCCCTGAGAACCCACCATCCACACCCTAGGAGGTTTGCCCCAGCTCTCATCATCAGAAAAAAAAAAAAAAAGACCTTCCTAGGTCTTCCACCTAGGAAGACCCAAATCATGCAGTGGGTGATTTCAAATGTGTGTTTCCCTCTTCCTGCTAAAAGCAGGTGAAAGAGGACTTCCAAAGGGCTAAGTGTCATGTGAGGACGTGAAAACAATAAACGCCTAGGAACATCATGATGCAGCACAAACTCCTCAGCACCGTCCAGCTGGACTTTGCCATGGTGGACATGTCCTCTGCCTGCCCTGTCCAATAAGCCACTGGCCACTCCTGAAATGTGGCTGCCACTCCAGAGAAACTGCATGCATCATTCTATTTAAACAGTTTAGTTAAACAGTCATATGTACCCAGTGGCTCCCACTTTGAACAGGGCAGATTTAGATGGTCCCCGTCTCAGTGCTGTGACTTCTCTCTCTTTTAGTCCAAGTTGTTATTCTCACCAAAGCAGCCATGACAACAACTCATCTTCCCAGCATGGTCCCTTGTCACGGAAGCCCGTCAATTCAGTTCAGTTCAGTCGCTCAGTCATGTCCAACTCTTTATGACCCCATGGACTGCAGCATGCCAGGCTTCCTGTCCATCACCAACTCCCAGAGCTTACTCAAACTCATGTCCATTGAGTCGGTGATGCCATCCAACCATCTCATCTTCTGTCGTCAGATGTTGTCAGTTTGATCTCTGGTTCCTCTGCCTTTTCCAAATCCAGCTTAAACATCTGGAAATTCTTAGTTCAAGTATTGTTGAAACCTATCTTGGAGAATTTTGAGCATTACTTTGCTAGTGGGAGAGATGAGTGCAGCTGTGTGGTAGTTTTAACATTCTTTGGCTTTGCATTTCTTTGGGATTGAAATGAAAACTGACCTTTTGCAGTCCTGTGACCACTTCTGAGTTTTCAAAATATGCTGCCATATTCAGTGCATCATCTTTCAGGATTTGCAATAGCTCAACTGGAATTCCATCACCTTCACTAGCTTTGTTTGTAGTGATGCTTCCTAAGGCCTACTTGATTTCACATTCCAGGATGTCTGGCTCTAGGTGAGTGATCACACCATCATGGTTATCTGGATCATGAAGATCTTTTTTGTATAGTTCTTCTGTGTATTCTTGCCACCTCTTCTTAATATCTTCTGCTTCTGTTAGGTCCATACCTTTTCTGTCCTTTATTGTGCCCATCTTTGCATGAAGTGTTCTCTTGGTATCTCTAATTTTATTGAAGAGATCTGTAGTCTTTATCTCTAGTCTTTATTGAAGAGATCTCTAGTCTTTATTGAAGAGATCTCTAGTCTTTGGAGAAGGAAATGGCAACCCACTCCAGTATTCTTGCCTGGAGAATCCCATGGACGGAGGAGCTTGGTGGGATACAGTCCATGGGTCCCAAAGAGTCGGACACAACTGAGCGACTTCCTCTGTCTTCCTCTGCTTCTTTGCATCATTCACTGAGGAAGACTTTCTTATCTCTCCTTGCTATTCTTTGGAACTCTGCATTCAGATGGATATATCTTTCCTTTTCTCTTTTGCTTTTCACTTCTCTTCTTTTTTCAGCTCTTTGTAAGGTCTCCTCAGACCACCATTTTGCCTTTCTGCATTTCTTCTCTTGGTGATGGTTTTGATCACCACTTCCTGTACAATGTTAGGAACCCCCACCATAGTTCTTCAGGAACTCTATCAGATCTAATTCCTTGAAACTATTTCTCACTTCCACTGTGTAATCATAAGGGATTTGATTTAGTTCATACCTGAATGGTCTAGTGGTTTTCCCTACTTTTTCAATTTAAGACTGAATTTTACAGTAAGTAGTTCATGATCTGAGCACAGTCAACTCCTGGTCTTGTTTTTGCTGACTTTATAGCACTTCTCCATCTTTGGCTGCAAAGATAATCAATCTGATTTTGCTATTGACCATCTGGTGATGTCCATGTGTAGAGTCTTCTCTTGTGTTGTTGGAAGAGGGTGTTCGCCATTACCAGTGCATTCTCTTGGCAATACTCTGCTAGCCTTTGCCCTGCCTTTTTGTACTCCAAGTTGAAACTTGCCTGTTACTCCAGGTATCTCTTGACTTCCTACTTTTGAATTCCAGTACCCTATGATGAAAGTGAAGCTGCTTAGTTGTGTCTCACTCTTTGCAATCCCACAGACTGTAGACTACCAGGCTCCTCCATCCTTGGAATTTTCTAGGCAAGAGTACTGGAGTGCGTTGCCATTTCCTTCTCCAGGGGATCTTCCAGACTCAGGGATGGAACCTGGGTCTCCTGCATTGGAGGCAGAAGTTTTAATCATCTGAGTCATCAGGGAAGCTCAGATGATGAAAGGAGCATCTAATTTTGGTGTTGTTTCTAGAAGGTCTTTTAAGTCCTCACAGAACCATTCAAATTCTGCTTCTTTATCATTACTGGTTGGGGGATAGACTTGGATTACTCTGATGTTGAGTGGTTTCCATTTGAAAGGAACAGAGACCATTCTGTCGTTTATGAGACCACACATGAGTACTGCATTTTGGACTTTTTTTTATTTTTATTTTTTTTTTACTATGACAGCTACTACATTCCTTCTAAGGGATTCTAGCCCACAGTAATAGATATAATGTTGCCACCTGGGAAGCCCTTAAAATCATCCTTTTTCCTCCTGGGAGATCAGTGATGGCATATGGAGAAGTTGGAAGTATAAGTCCCACACTTTCCTTTATGTCTCTTTTACTTCCTTTATATTGAAATGCAAAGCATGATCCATTAGCATTCTCCCTCAATAGTATTTTTCCATTCCTTCCCCTGAGCTTAATGTGAGGACTCAATGAGATGTTAGTTTTGATTTATCAGCATCTATGACCACTTGCACAAAACATATTAATATGAGAATATCCACCAAAAATGTGGTCCTGAAATAGGCATTACTCTTCTGTAAATTTAAGTGTTTGCAAATAGTACTCTCCTATTACTTCACTTTGGTATTGTGCTTCTCTTCTCCTTAAAGCGTCCTCAAATTTCTCCAGAAAATTATCTTTACAACTTTACAGTAACATGTAGTCAATTAATATTTGAATTCAAAGTGATGATGAACATTTATTCTGTTTGGGCAGTGCCCACTGGTTGTTAAATACTTTCCCTATTTATTTCATTACAGTACGATAGTTTAACAGTCTTATTCAATGGTTAATTAGACTAATTAGGAGTCCCTTAGAAAACCTTGGTTTTTGCTTACTCATATCTCTGTTGTACATGTGTGTATGTGTTTTATGTTTATTGATACACATGCCATGCATGTGTTATATAACAAAATACAAAGTGATATATAATTTAAGACATTTAAGTTCACTTGAAATTAAATATTATTGATTATTTCAAAGACAGTGAATTCTGAATGATGCATAGCAGATTTAAAGTATTGTCAGACCTGGGCTGTGGAGTATATATATTGCATTTTTTATACCCTTGCCACAACTTGTTTTTTAATTGATAAACAAATATGAATAAACTTAGGCCAATGAAGTTCAGTGGAAGAAGCAGGACACATATCACTGATCCCTCCGCTCTCTAACTGCTTCTCCCAACAAACACTGACAGACCCTTTGCAATAGGTAAGTGGATAGAGTTTGCCTCTTTTTGTTTTTTCCCTGTCTCTATCTACATATGGGGGACTTCCCTGATGGCTCAGATGGTTAAGCATCTGCCTACAATGTGGGAGACCCGGGTTTGATCCCTGGGTCAGGAAGATCCCCTGGAGAAGGAAATGGCAATCCACTCCAGTACTATTGCCTGGAAAATCTCATGGACAGAGGAGCCTGGTAGGCTACAGTACATGGGGTCGCAAAGAGTCGGACATGACTGAGCGACTTCATGGAGGTCTTTGCTTAGTGCTTTTTAACACCTTCTGAATTTATTTCTCTTTAAGTGAAGTGAAAGTCACTCAGTCATGTCTGACTCTTTGCAACCACATGGACTATACAGTCCATGGAATTCTCCAGGCCAGAACACTGGAGTGGGTAGCTTTTCCCTTCTCCAGGGGATTGTCCCAACTCAGGGACCAAACCCAGGTCTCCAGCATTGCAGGTGGATTCTTTACCAGCTGGGCCTCGAGGGAAGCCCTATTTCTCTTTATATCTCTTTACATTATGGTTCAAGATCTATTTTGTCCTTTGTCTCTTTTCCCAGGCCCCTCTCTATGTTCTCTGTGAGATGAACTCTCCCTCCCAAGTGTCATAAGTTTTATCAAATTTACTTCCACTGTTAATGTTCAGGAAACTTTATACAGAAAAACCATCTTGATTTCAGAAATCTTGAGCAAAAAAGGTAGCAATGAGTTTCAGAAAAGTGATCAATGAAGGAATAGAGGTACTAATGAGGGATTTTTGTACAGACAGAATTTTACATAAAGTAGTTGTTTTAACTTCAATACATATATCATCTATCATTCCTCAAGATGTTACCAATGGGCACCCGCATCAGGATTATGTAGAATGATTGTTAAGCATACAAATTCCTGAGCCCCACTGCAAAACAGTAACCTTGTGACTAGATCCTGGGAATCATTTTTTTTTAATGTCCTATTTTATATTTTTGCTTTAAAGCCACCAATAGACAGATACTTACCCATCTGTTTCTCTTGATTTCTTAAGTTTTGGTCCATCAGGCCATATTGAAATCAACTTTTTGTCATTTATGAATTGAATGAATTCTGTATTCTGTTGAGGGCCCTGGCTTTCCATTTAATCTAAGTATGACTTGATTTTGACAGTGATGAAATTGTTAAAGTCTAAAAATGATTGATAAGACATTTTCAAAATTAGAGGCTTAAGATGCTGGACACAAGACTCATTCTATAATCCATTAGCTCTCTCTGGAACTTGACACACTGAGTCTTCCAAAGGGACTTCCATTCCCAAGTCTATCAACACTTTGTTATAAATGTATTGTGCTTAGGTAGGAGATTCCTGAGAAGGCTTTCAACATTATTATGCTAACATAAATCTTGGCTTTCACAGAGAGATTCTATCATTCTGTTCCCAGTGTCTTCTTTAGATATTTCAAGTAATGACATTTACTGCTGTTAGAACAAATGGCACTCACTGTGTTCAGGAGTTCTATGCCCATTTTTCAGCTCAATTACAAATAGCATGCTATTTGGAAACATATTAATAATGTGTCTTTAATCCAATTTTGATGTCATTTATTATTTATAACTTGATGTAATTTTAACTGTAATTCTAGTATAAAAACTTACCTTTAATATATAGAAGAGTTCTATTGGATATAAATTGGGAAGACATTAAAAATAAGGCAACCCAAGAACTTGCCTATACACTATAACAAAGTTTTAAATGTGTCTTCAAAATATTCACATTTGTTCCTGAAAACAATATGATGGGAGAGGGGTTCAGGATGGGGAACACGTGTACACCAGTGGTGGATTCATATTGATGTATGGCAAAACCAATACAATATAGTAAAGTAATTAGCCTCCAATTAAAATAAATAAATATATATTAAAAAAATAAAATCTGAGAAGTGAGAAATAGATTTAAGGGACTAGACCTGATAGACAGAGCGCCTGATGAACTATGGACGGAGGTTTATGACATTGTATAGGAGTCAGAGATCAAAACCATCCCCAAGGAAAAGAAATGCAAAAAAGGCAAAATGATTGTCTGAGTAGGCCTTACAAATAGCTGTGAAAAGAAGAGAAGTGAAAATCAAAGGAGAAAAGGGAAGATATTCCCATCTGAATGCAGAGTTCCAAAGAATAGCAAGGAGAGATAAGAAAGTCTTCCTCACACACACACACATACATACATATACACACACACACATGTTTTAACCTCTTCACAATAATTTCCAGGCAACAGTCCATCAGTTTTTCTTCTATAACAGATGACCTTAAATAGCTCATTGAATATCTATCTTGCCATCCCTAAAATAGTACTTGAAGCATGCTTATTTTTCACAATGACCATCATTAATGAGAGTTTTGCCTTTTCTTGATGTCAAGTTTTTTTTTTTTTTTTTTAATGACTTCTGGGTACCCTGCATTACCACACATTTAATTAATAGAAAATAAATGACTTGCTGAATATGAAACTAATTATTCTTACTTCACTTAAAATAATGCAGATTTAGAATAATAAGATAAAACATTTGCTATAGCTATGAAATCACATAGGAGATGAGAAATGGAAATTTCACACCATATCAGTAAGCAAGGATGTCACAGTCACCAGTGATTCCAGCCCTCCAATTTGAAGTAGTGAGCCCTAATGGCACTTAGGAGATGAATGTTCTTGTTCAGTTGCCCAGTTATGTCCAGCTCTCTATGACCCCATGGACTCAGCATGCCAGGCTTCCCTATCCCTTACCATCTCCCAGAACTTGCCCAAGTTCATGTCCATTGCATCGGTAGTGCCAATCAGCCATCTCATCCCCTGATGCCCTCTTCCCTTTCATGGATCACTGCCTTGTCATGGTGAAGGGGCTTGTATAACTCAATGAAGCTTCGAGCCATGCCATGCAGGGTCACCCAAGACAGACAGGTCATAGAAGAGAGTTCTGACAAAACATGATCCAGTGGAGGAGGGAATGGCAAATCAACCCAGTATACTTGCCATGAGAATTTCATGAACTGTATAAAAGGAAAAGACTACCTGGGGTCTAATAACCATTAAACTACAGCCACTACCTATGGTAAACCCAAGAGAGCCCAGAATGTGAAAAGAAAAAAAAAAAAAAACAAACATAGGATACTGGCCCCAGATAGCTGAAATACATATCAAAGGAGTGATTTTAGTGAATGCAGATTCTTGCATCTTCTAACATAGAAAAGCAGTAATTTCTTAACTTGGGATATCTTATTTTCTTTAACAGTAATCTCTCGATGTTCAGTCTACCTACACTTTGTTGCAAAACTTCTATATAACCTGTCTCCTCCCCTCACCTCCTTGGATCAGTCCTCTCAGAATTACCTGAAATACTGTCTCCTGGGCTTGAAGTCCTAAAAGTTTTCACCAAATAAAATATAATTCTCAACGTTAAGGTTGTGTGTAGTTTTTCAGTCCACTGAGACTAATATGAGATTAGTATGATATGTCCTCCTTGGTCTCTGCAGAAACTGCTCAGGGAAATAGTAGTGATGCTACACTCCAGGATTCTGGGTGACAGCTGCAGACAATAGCCTCTGGGTACTTTTCAGGAGAACTGATGCATCATAAAACCTTTTGTTACCAAATCAAGTAAATGTGCCTGTTGCACAGTGAAGCTTAACAAACCAAAACCTCGGGGTTTAGAACAGAGAAAGACTTATGGACTTCCCTGGTGGCTTAGACAGTAAAGCATCTGCCTACAACATGGGAGACCAGGTCCAATCCCTAGGTTGGGAAGATCTCCTGGAGAACGAAATGGTAACCCACTCTAGTACTCTTACCTGAAAAATCCCATGGATGAAGGAGCCTGGTAGTCTACAGTCCATGGGGTTGCAAAGAGTTGGACATGACTGAGCGACTTCACTTTCACTTTCATATTCAAGGATTATTGCATGGTCAAGCAAGGGTAACAGATGATATTACTGAGTCCAAGCTTGTTCTGTTCACCATACAATAGGTCAATAATTTGAAGACAAGGTGTTTAGGCAAATAATATGACTCTATTCAGAAGGCTTGCTGACCAGGAAGATGGCAGACTAGTGTCTCAAAACAACTGTCTTATTGAGGTCTGGAGGCCAGGTGCTTTTATAGAACAGAGAGAGAGAGGGAGATGAGGGAGTAAAATAAAAAGGCCATTGATCTTACAAATATCTCCTGAAATGACTCACCTTAGGGAGGGAATGTGTCTACTTCTTCCTTCCTGTAGCCTTAAACAGGTGGACAGGGTCCTGAACAAAGGCATTTTGGTTTAGCATTTAGTCAAAGGGGATGAGTCGGGTTCCCTGAAGCAGGCCATAATGTATGGACAATATCCTTTTAGTGAACAAAAACAATGGGAAGCAAAGGCTAAACTAAAAGAAACAGATTCAACATGGAGTCAGGTTTTATTTATTTTTCCCTGTAACAATGGCTTGTACTCCAAAACCCCAAACTCCTTGAAGGGTTTCAGCAAAGCATTTATAAAGACAAAGTGAAAGAGTGGTAGCCTAGGGTCTGTGATTAGCACATCTCTGATTTGTTAATGGTGATTCATCCTTGGTACTAGAAGATTCGGGGGGCTACATGTTCACAATCATAGAGCATTTAATTTCTTCCATTTGGTGGTGGCTTTAGCATCTTAAAAACTCAGGAAATATGCATAAGATACTATTTTCTAGGTACTTCAGAGAGGAGCTAAAGCAGAGGATATGGGGGAGGAGCATCCCTGAAAGGCTCCACAGAGTCCTGCTCAGTTAAACTTTCACAACTAGAAATCCCTTCAGATCCCAAGTTGATCACTAAACTTGATGCTCAGAATACATTTTAGAGAAAATGAGAACACATGCTTAGAGGAAATGAACCCAGTACGTCAAACTGTAATCTCAGAAATGAGTCTCAAAGGTCTCCTCTACCCATAGAGGTTGCAGTTGAGAAGAAGCAGCTGATGACCCAAACTTTTCAAACAGATGAGAGAATGAGTGATTAGCAGAAGAGTAAAAGTGCTTGCATTCCATACCTGCAGGTCTGCCTGTAAAATTACATCCTGCCAAGCCTTTCCCAACTCTAAATTTGTTGATGCACATTTATGTATTCATCCACATCATAAATACTATGTGAAATACACTAAATCACATGGCCCTACACTCATCAAAAAGAATTCCAGGATTGTCTTTTAAAGAAGCCACTAATCAAAGCGAAATATTTAAGGGTAACAAATCAAAACAAACCTAGTTAAAGCTTTGTTTTTTTCCAGTAGTCATGTATGGATGTGAGAGTTGGACTGTAAAGAAAGCTGAACACTCAAGATGCTTTTGAACTGTGGTGTCGGAGAAGACTCTTGAGAGTCCCTTGGACTGCAAGGAGATCCAACCAGGTGATCCTAAAGGAAATCAGTCCTGAATATTCATTGGAAGGGCTGATGCTGAAGCTGAAACTCAAATTCTTTGGCCACTTGATGCAAAGAACTGACTCATTTGAAAAGACCCTGATGTTGGGAATGATTGAAGGCGGGAGGAGAAGGGGACGACAGAGGATGAGATGGTTGGATGGCATCACTGACTCAATGGACACGAGTCTGAGTAAACTCTAGGAGTTGCGAATGGACAGGGAAGCTTGGTGTGCTGCAGTCCATGGGGTCACAAAGAATCAGACATGACTGAGCGACTGAACTGAACTGAACATATCAACAGTTGGTATACCTTGAATTGACACAATTACACAATGTTGCATGTCAATTATATCTCAATAAAAGCAGGGAAAAACCACCTTTGACACTCTACTAAGTCAACTCTGCCATTTCTTGTCTGATCATAAAAAAGTGAATTATTCTTTTAATCATCTACACACTGTAGATTTAATAGTTTACAAAACTGGACTTGTCATATTACCACATGGAAATTACTATACTGCCACAACATGCTTCAAAATGGATTCAGCTTCAAACCAGTACAAAGCTCATGCCTACCAAAAAGTCTTGAATATTTGAAGAATGTTTGTCTTCAGATAAAGGCTATTCTATACATCTTGTCCAATCGTCAAATCTTGAGATACATTGCAAAAATGTTTTCTCTCTAATATGTCTAATTTTCAAATAGCTAGGTTTATTAAGTGGTTTTAACATAAGTTGTTATTTTGTTACTACGAAAGAAAATCAGTATAAGAAACAGCCAAATATTTTCATATTTTGAGGAAGATAAAGAAATAAGAACCATACAATTTTATTCCTTGGTTTTTAACAATATTTGCACCCTCATAATTATATCATTATTTATTTTTTTTAACCTTTGCCATAACTCTATGTGCAAATCTGAGAAGGCTTATTTAGGATGGTAAAACAAACCTCCAGTTCCCTATGGATTCATCAAAGATGAATGTCAGCATGTAACAACATATCTTTTGCTCAGAGCACCAGAAAATACTTCTTAATTACACTGCAGCCTCTCCCTCTTCTGAGCCCTGCTATCACTATGATGATGATGGCTCTTCTCATGATTCATGCTTTTCTTTAGTTATATTAGTTGTTTCCTGGGAGGATATTTTGAGAGCTTAGAATCCTCTCACCTTCCCATGAATAAGAATGTCTACACTACAATAATTAAATACTTTAGGAAAGAATGCAGACAAATCCACCTGATAGCTCAGTTGGTAAAGAATCTGCCTGCAATGCAGGAGACCCAGGTTCAATTCCCGGATTGGGAAGATCTACTGGAGAAAAGGATAGGCTACCAACTCCAGTATTCTTAGGGTTCCCTTGTGGTTCAGCTGGTAAAGAATCTGCCCACAATATGGGAGACCTGGGTTCAATCCCTGGGGTTGGGAGATCCCCGGGAGAAGGGAAAGGCTACCCACTTCAATATTCTCGCCTAGAGAATTCCATGGACTGTATAGTCCATGGGGTCGCAAGCGTGGGACATGACTAAGTGACTGTCACTTACTTTTGCAAACAATGGTCTTTATTGATAACCAAGAGCATAAGGAATACAAAAATACAATCAGAGATGCAGGCTCCACATAAAAGTAGGTCAACTTCTAACTGGGCTAAAAGGCCAATGAACCTGTAAAGATATTTTAAAATAGGAAGCAATAATTGGTGAAAGTAAAAACGTGGGTTAAACATAATCCTCCTAAGGTTTCAGAAAATGTTTGTAAGCTGGGTTAGATTTGGAAGAATCTGAGTATTAATGAAATTATTAGTTCTCTTGTATATTTTGAAAACGAAAATGAAAATAAGTATGATTTATTCTATGACATCTATAGACATATAAAGGACCTAAACTGTATAATGATTCAATAAAACTATTATATTAAGATTTTTTTAATTTAAGTAATTTGAAGGCTCAGAAAAGGTTCAGCAACTCGAAAATAACAAAGACTAACAGTGGGATTGCACCGTTGGCTGCCAATTACTGCAGAGTAGTAGTGGCTTGTCTTGACGTGACACAGCATGAATTTTTCTCCCAGTGGATAATAAAGGTAAATTTTTTTCCTGCCTTTGTTTGGTGTTTATACACAGTATAGCTGAGGATCCTAGTTGTAGAACTGAAACATACTTTCATTGTTTATAACCTTGATTTCTCTATGAGGTACTTCTGTTTTATTTTACATTAAATGTATTTAAACTGCTAAACTAAAAATCTAAATTGCTTTTCTTTTAATTGATATTACTCTTCTTTTTAAGTCAAGGTAGTATTGATAGTAATAGAAAGTGTTTCTTTACCTGAATATAATTACATTTATTTTTATGAACCATTAAAAAAAAAACAACTTAAGTTGCTAGAATCAGCCAATTATAAAATGATAGAAAAACAATTATTGCACAGATCTTTGAGGAAACTCATTCCCCATTATATTAACATTCTCAATTCATTTTGATATTTGGCAAAACTAATACAATTTTGTAAAGTTTAAAAATAAAAAAAAATGTAATGATCTCTATACTATATTTGTCCAGAAAAATAAAATTTATTGTTGAACATAAATTAGTAGCAGACCCTTAGAATAATAATCTAAATTGAGAATTTAATCATTCATACCAATGTTATTTATATTTAGATAAAAATAGGTGAGTCATAAAATAATAATAAGCAGTAAGAAAAGTTGTATTATCTATGTAAGTGGTCTCAAATTTTGGCATTGCCTCAGAATCACCTGAAGGTCTCATTTGAAAGACTGTTAGACCCCATTCTCAGAGTTTCAAATATAGTATGTCTGGGGTCGTGCCTATGAATTTGCAAATTTCCACATGATGCTAGTACCATTCACTCTTTGAAAACAACTGGGGGTGGACTATTAAAAATTATTTGGAAATATTAAAGCAAACAGAACAATAACAATGATAACAACATAAAAAGCTATTTCTTGCTGCTTTATTTTTCTACTTTTGCTACCCCAAGTCTAAGCTACACCTGTTTTAAATTAACTCTTCCAATGGGAGTCACGTAGCTCCCTTTGTACAACCTCTCCCTCCCACCCTCTTTGAGAAAGAGAAAGAAGAGAGGAGAGGAGAGAAAGGAGCAGGAGAGGATAAGGCAGGAGAGTAGACAAAAGGTAGGTAGACAATTCATCTTTGCAGATGAATAAATGGCAGGCACTTAGGCTTGATACCAACTATTATAGCATTTCCATACTATCATTTCTGAGATATATATATGTGTGTGTGTATATATCTATATATATCTATATATATATATCTACATGTATTCTATATATCTATGTCTATCTATGTCTATGTCCATGTCCTATATTTGTATCTCTATATTTGTATCTACCTATATAGCAAACCTGGAGAGGGGCATGGCAGCCCATTCCAGGGTTCTTGACTGGAGAATCTCCATGGATAGAGGAGCCTGGAGGGCTCCATGGTATTGAAAAGAGTCAGACACAACTGAGCAACTAAGCACAGCACTGCTGCTGCTGCTGCTGCTAAGTCGCTTCAGTCATGTTCGACTCTGTGCGACCCCATAGATGACAGCCCGCCAGGCTCCCCCCTCCCTGGGATTCTCCAGGCAAGAACACTGGAGTGGGTTGCCATTTCCTTCTCCAATGCAGGAAAGTGAAAACTGAAAGTGAAGTCGCTCAGTCGTGTCCGACTCTTAGCGACCCCATGGACTGCAGCCTACCAGGCTCCTCCGTCCATGGGATTTTCCAGGCAAGAGTACTGGAGTGGGATGCCATTGCCTTCTCTGAAGCACAGCACAGCACGTAGCAAACCTAGCTGCTTTCACTACACCCCACATATGAGTTAGCACAATATTCCCGACTGTCGAATAGACTGTCCTTAAAACCTAATGTGTTTCACAAAGCATTATGCTTTCTTTTATATGATGAAAGTGTGAGAAACAATGATTCACTCTTCATGTTGGTCTGCATAGTCCAGAGCAGTGGATTTCTATTCAGGTGACAGTACTGAAACTTAAAAAAGGCTGTTACAGCACATTTGTCCTACAAAGGCCTCCAATGCACTTGCATTTTTCCCTCATTCTACTTTACTTGCATGATGTCATCAATATAGTGGATCATTTTGAATTCCTGGGTGATATACAAACAGAACAGTTACCTCTAAACAGAGAGGAGAGGAGAGTCTTGTATAGCCCCAGTGCAAGACTGTATATACACTTTATAACCTGTATGAATTTGAACTGTTTCTGTTCCTCTTTTTCATAGGGTTGAAAAAAATTGCATACAACAGGTAAATGGTCACATACCATATATCTGAGTTTGGATAACATTCTGTATTGAATGATTAGCAATTAAGGGTACTATTTATTTGTGATTTTATACTGTGACACTTTTTTTTTTTTCAATTTTTTATTGGCATATAGTTGGGTTGCAATGTTTTATTACTTTCAGGTACAGAGCAAAGTGAAACTCATATATACATTTGCATATACTCATATATACACCACACAAGCAAGGAAACTAGTGCATTTGATCACTGAACTTCTCGGTGACACTGGAGACACTCTCACTGGTGTATTTCTTATATTCTTGGGCACTATAATATCTCCTGGTTCCCCATTCAGGACACGATCATCACACTCACTCTAGTCTTCCCTAGTATTAATATAATCATTCTGCTATGTCCTATTCTCTGAACATTTTGATCAACACTTTAAGTTTCTGCAGTGGAGTACCTCATACTTCTATTACATTTCCTGTAGTCTATTGCCTTTCCCAAGTTTTAAGGACATTTCAGCAGCACATTTTCCCTGTGTCCTAAGGTCCTCACTTGGGTGTTATACTTTGTAAATTGTTTATTTTTGTGTATCTAAGTTTCCTTAAGGGTCTCTTGAAACCGTAATATACTCAACACTCCACCAGACAAGTTATGTTTTGGCTTAACCAGTCACAAAGCATATGGCTAAGAGGGCAAATGGAGGCATATTTCAAGGAAATTATTTTGACTCTCAGGACAGAGACATCTGTGTTTTTTTAAGCAAGGAGACTCCAATGACTATAAAAGAAGGGGGAGCCATTTTTCTAGACTCAGAGGACCCAAGATATTCTGAGGATTCAGTATTAAGTTGTTTCATCCAATATCTGTTTCTCAACACAGACTGGGCTCATTCTTTCCTATTTCAAGGACTGGACCTAAGCATAACATGTGTGAGTACTTAGATTGGGCTTCTCACAGTCCATGGGGTTGCAGAGTTTGACATGACTGAGTGACCAAATGCTTTTACTTTATACTTAGGTTGAGAAAACTTGGAACTCAGTGCCTTCTGTGATTGAGTTGTGTGTCTGCTCCTAAACTTTGTCTGTTCTCTAACTGATGGAGATGGATGTTATTTAATAAATTGCCAACTGTATCATTGGTTACTACATAAAGCTTTCAATTAATGATTAGATATCTTCAGCCTTCTTTTGTTTTCTCAACAGATATACATTTCCACTTTCTTTATAATTCTCCCCAAAGTTTCTCAAATGAATGATATGGACCAACTGGTAGTACATGTCTTTACAGTGGCATACCACTACATGCACCGCTGATTAAAATGTTAACAAAAACATTGCTAACACACACCAGGGATAAGCACTGTCCCTGTTTGATTTGCTAGTGATAGAGTCTTTTACCAGACTTCAAGTAGTGATCCAACTCCTGAATCCTGTCTTCATGTCTGTTTTCTCACCTTACTTCTGGACCCATCACTGACTCTCAGTGAAAGAAATGAATTCTGAGATGAAAATAAACATGCAGTGTATTTATTATCCAGTACTCTGGAGATCAACGTCTATGGGGAAGAAAAACAAAGCATAATTGAGCAGAGGGAGAAATTGGACTGTAAAGTAATATAAATAAAATTTTGACTCACCCTGCAGGGACACTGGGGCTTCCCAGGTGGCGCTAGTGGCAAAGATTTGGCTTGCCAGTATAGGAGACACAGAGAGACGTCGGTTCCACCCCTAGGTGGGGACGATCCCCTGGAGGAGGATGGCAACCTCCTCCAGGGGCAACTGGCATGGCAACCTCCTCCATGGCAACCCACTCCAGTACTGCTGCCTGGAGAAGCTCTTGGACAAAAAAAGCCTGGCGGACTGCAGTCCATAGGATACCAAAGTCAGACATGACTTAGCATGCATGCACGCAAGGATACAGAGACATTGAAAACTGGATGGCCCTTCAGGGATTGGCTGTGTGGGACAAGAGGCTCAATCTTGTACTTCACAGTGGCCAATCACTCGATGCAAAAATAAGTGGGCCATTATGTAAAATAAGGCTTCTAAGGTGGCACTAGTGGTTAAAAAAAGCAGCAACAACAACAACAACTGCCTATGCAGGAGACTTAAGAAACATAACTTCAATCCCTGTGCTTGAAAGATCCCTTAAAGAAGGACATGGCAATAATTGTCTTTAACAAAGGGCATTTCATAAAGAGGACTGAGAGTCTAAGGATGCCATCTAGACTCATTTTCAGCAGCTGGAAAGATAATGCTTTCATGCTGAAGTTGAATCTGGTTGGCATGGCACGGTGTCTACTATGCTGGTACACAGGGCTATTTCTCTGCTCAGGCTATGGAAAAAACCATCAGCTCCAACATTTCTGCTTTTCAACTGTATAAGATGTTTTCTATGACTTTTGCTACTGCATTTATGTTTCCGTGAGATAGTCTTGCATGAGTTTAGTCTTTCCAGGTTGCTGCAAATAAGACTTGAAGCTACCTAAGGAAACTTTCTCTAACTTTATACTGCCTTTGTCCATTACAGATTCCAAGCAAACAAAGTCATGGTACATACACTATGTTCCTTTACTTGTTTAATTATTGAATTGTATTTCTTTTTCAAAGTAAATGTTTCCACATGAGCAATGGATCGATACTCCTCTCTTCTCAAGAAACAGCACCTAATGAGTAATGCATTGTTTGTTGATAGTTGATAATTTTCCACTTCTGCATGATGAATTATTGCAGATTTTGTACCTTATAAAAACAGAGGGGTTTAGAATTCCCAAGTATAGTTTTCCAGGGTTGAGATTTCACCTGAGGTTTGGGGCCCTCTTCCAAGCCCTTATGATTGTTGGCAGAATTTATGATTTTGATTCTATGATTATGGTTAAAGTGCCCATTTTCTTCTAGCTGTTCTCAGCTGTTAAGACTGCAGTGAGTTTTTTGCCATATACCCTCCTCCAGAGAACCACTTACAACCTGACACACTGCTTATCTCACCAAGATGGGCAGTCTTATAATTCTCTCTAGTCTGCTACTAATTCTTATGTAACACAATATAATCATCTTTGCTGTATAACATAACCTAACTCTGAAAGTGACTATATTGTTCATGGGGTTCTCAAGACAAGAACATTGAAGAGGTTTGCCATCCCCTCTTCCAGTGGACAACATTTTATCAGAAATCTCCACCATGACCCGTCCATCTTGGATGGCCCTACATGGCATGGCTCATAGTTTCATTGAGTTAGACAAGGCTGTGGTCCATGAAAATTAGAAAATTTTCTTCAAGAAAATTAGAGATACCAAGGGAATATTTCATGCAAAGATGGGCACAATAAAGGAAAGACATGGTGTGGACCTAACGGAAGCAGAAAATATTCAGAAGAGGTGGCAGGAATACAAGAATAATTATACAAAAAAGATCTTCATGACACAGAAAACCGTGATGGTGTGATCATTCACCTAAAGCTAGACATCCTGGAATGTAAAGTGAAGCGGGCCTTAGAAAGCATCACTACGACCAATGCTAGTGGAGGTGATGGAATTCCAGTTGAGTTACTTGAAATCCTAAAAGATGATGCTGTGAAAGTACTGCACTCAATACACCAGCAAATTTGGAAAACTGAGCAGTGGCCACAGGACTGGAAAAGGTCAGTTTTCTTTCTAATACCAAAGAAAGACAATGCCAAAGATTGTTCAAACTACTGCACAATTGCACTCATCTCACACACTAGCAAAGAAATGCTCAACATTCTGCAAGCCAGGCTTCAACAGTATGTGAACCGTGAACTTCCAAATATTCAAGATGGATTTAGAAAAGGCAGAGGAAGCAGAGATCAAATTGCCAACATCCATTGGATCATCGAAAAGGCATGAGAGTTCCAGAAAAACATCTACTTCTGCTCTATGAAAGAGGTGAGTGAAAAAGTTAGTTTAAAACTCAACATTCAGAAAATGAAGATAATGGAATCTGGTTCCATTGCTTCGTGGCAAATAGATGGGGAAACAGTGAGATACTTTATTTTCTTGGGCTCCAAAATCACTGCAAATGGTGATTGCAGTCATAAAATTAAAAGACACTTGCTCCTTAGAAGAAAAGTTATGACCAAACTGGACAGCATATTAAAAAGCAGAGACATTACTTTGCCAGCAAAGGTCCATTTAGTCAAAGTTACTGTTTTTCCAGTAGTCATATATGGATATGAGAGTTGGACTATAAAGAAAGCTGAGCACTGAAGAATTGATGCTTTTGAACTGTGGTGTTGGAGAAGACTGTTAAAAGTCTCTTGGACTGCAAGGAGATCCAACCAGTCAATCCTAAAGAAAATCAGCCCTGAATATTCATTAGAAAGACTGATGCTGAGGAATTCCAATACTTTGGCCACCTGATAGAAGGAACTAACTCAATGGAAAAGATCCTGATGCTGGGAAAGATGGAGGGCAGGAGGGGAAGAGGAGGACAGAGCATGAGATGGTCCCCAGACATCACTGACTCTAAGGACATGAGTTTAAGCAGGCTCTGGGAGTTGGTGATGAACAGGGAAGCCTGGTGTGCTGCAGTCCATGGAGTCGCAGTCAAACATTACTGAGCAACTGAACTGAACTGAACTGAAAGTAACTATTGCATCTTGTTTACAGGCTTCTCTTACATTCAAAGAGTAGGGATTATTCAGAATATGTTTAACAGTACACAGAAATCTAAGGGCTTATCTCAGAATTCTACCTGCAATATTACATATTAAGTATGCCATTATCATGCTTAATTATTAACTTTTTTCTTATATATATATATCTTTCTTTTAAAAAGTTTAGTGGAAACTATCAATAGTCTCCATATTATTAAATCCAATGGCAGTTACAAATAATTATAATTAAGCAGTTACAAACAATGCAAGCCATCATCTTCCTTGACCTTTTGGCAGAATGCAACTTTTTGACCATTTCTGAAACATAGCACTCCCATAACTCATTACAAAGATGTATCATTATATCATTATACATACATACATACAAAGATGTATCATTATATATAACGATGACCCTGTATGCAAAACAGCAAAAAAGACACATATGTAAAGAACAGACTTTTGGACTCTGTGGGAGAAGGCAAGGGTGGGATGATTTGAGAGAATAGTATTGAAACCTGTGTATTACCATATGTGAAACAGATCACCAGTCCAGGTTCAATGCATGAAACAGGGTGCTCAGGGCTGGTGCACTGGGATGACCCTAAGGGATGGGATGGGGAGGGATGTGGGAGGGGGTTCAGGATGGGGAACATATGTACACCCATGGCTGATTCATGTCAATGTATGGCAAAAACCACTACAGTATTGTAAAGTAATTAGCCTCCAATTAAATAATTTATTTTTTTTAAAAAAGCTCAGCTTTAGAAACACAAAATCAGGTGTGAGTGATAATCAATAATATTTAATTTCAAGTGAATATAAATGCCTTAAATTTATATATCACTTTGTAGTTTATATTACATAACACATGCAGAATATGCATAGTAATAAACATAAAAACACACAAATACAACATAGATATGAGTAAGTAAAAACACAGGTTTTTTAAGGCACTCTTAGTTTGGCTAATTAATCATTGAATAAGCCTGTTACCATAATGTAATGAAATAAAGAGTGGGAACATTTAAAAGTCAATGGGCACTAGCCCCAAGCATCCAGTATCGTGCATCGAACCTGGACTGGCAACTCGTTTCTTACATGATATTTCACATGTTTCGGTGCCATTC
Organism: Bison bison bison; assembly: GCF_000754665.1. NCBI lineage: Eukaryota > Metazoa > Chordata > Mammalia > Artiodactyla > Bovidae > Bison > Bison bison. Next base: position 6,040,042 of record NW_011495086.1, on the reverse strand, counting down.
TCCCAAATCTTCCCACCCTCTCCCTCTGCAACAGAGTCCATAAGACTGTTCTATACATCAGTGTCTCTTTTGCTATCTCGTACACTGGGTTATTGTTACCATCTTTCTAAATTCCATATATATGCGTTAGTATACTGTATTGATGTTTTTCTTTCTGGCTTACTTCACTCTGTATAATAGGCTCCAGTTTCATCCACCTCATTAGAACTGATTCAAATGTATTCTTTTTAATGGCTGAGTAATACTCCATTGTGTATATGTACCACAGCTTTCTTATCCATTCATCTGCTGATGGACATCTAGGTTGCTTCCATGTCCTGGCTATTATAAACAGTGCTGCGATGAACACTGGGGTACACGTGTCTCTTTCCCTTCTAGTTTTCTCAGTGTGTATGCCTAGCAGTGGGATTGCTGGATCATAAGGCAGTTCTATTTCCAGTTTTTTAAGGAATCTCCACACTGTTCTCCATAGTGGCTGTACTAGTTTGCATTCCCACCAACAGTGTAAGAGGCTTCCCTTTTCTCCACACCCTCTCCAGCATTTATTATTTGTAGACTTTTGGTTCACAGCCATTCTGACTGGTATGAAATGGTACCTCATAGTGGTTTTGATTTGCATTTCTCTGATAATGAGTGATGTTGAGCATCTTTTCATGTGTTTGTTAGCCATTTGTATGTCTTCTTTGGAGAAATGTCTATTTAGTTCTTTGGCCCATTTTTTGATTGGGTCATTTATTTTTCTGGAGTTGAGCTGTAGGAGTTGCTTGTATATTTTTGAGATTAGTTGTTTGTCAGTTGCTTCACTTTCTATTATTTTCTCCCATTCTGAAGGCTGTCTTTTCACCTTGCTAATAGTTTCCTTTGATGTGCAAAGCTTTTAAGGTTAATTAGGTCCCATTTGTTTATTTTTGCTTTTATTTCCAATATTCTAAGAGGTGGGTCATAGAGGATCCTGCTGTGATGTATGTCAGAGAGTGTTTTGCCTATGTTCTCCTCTAGGAGTTTTATAGTTTCTGGTCTTACGTTTAGATCTTTAATCCATTTTGAGTTTATTTTTGTGTATGGTGTTAGAAAGTGGTCTAATTTCATTCTTTTACAAGTGGTTGACCAGATTTCCCAGCACCACTTGTTAAAGAGATTGTCTTTAATCCATTGTATATTCTTGCCTCCTTTGTCAAAGATAAGGTGTCCATATGTGCGTGGATTTATCTCTGGGCTTTCTATTTTATTCCATTGATCTATATTTCTGTCTTTGTGCCAGTACCATACTGTCTTGATAACTGTGG